>NW_025765370.1:838535-989694 GCF_003918875.1 Haliotis rubra | reverse complement strand
CTACGCGGAATATGTTGCAAAATCTAGTTTAGAAACAGCTGACCGAAGTAAAACGGCTATATTTAAAACCAGTGAGTCTAAACGTTTGATGGGTAGTGTATAGCCGAACAGTGCTGGAGTGCGGCGTAAAACTAAACTCACTTCCACTCACGCAAACACATTACTGGTAGGCCTTCGTTCTGTCATCCAGCAGTCGGAAGACATACCAGAATACATCTTTCCACCGGACTTGCCAAGCTCCTTACACCGGTCATTGTAAGACTTCCAAAGCTCATCCCGTTCATCAGGGGTTCATCTGTCTCATAGCAACCCTCCTGCTCGTCAATAACATTGCTTGTATGCACACTCAGATCCGCTGTGGATACCACCTAATTATTGGATTACGCCAAACATCTTCAGTCAAATGTATGTATTTGTTTTGTTACTAACTTTACATTACCTTATGTAAAAGAAGGGTTTTTCGACACTCGATGTCAGGTATCTTGTGTGTTAGGCTAGTTAACAGACAAAGCTAACAAGGGCAGATTTTGCCTTATAACTAGATACAGGTTTGGACCTCCAGTCCATACTATTATCAAAACGGATCCGTTTTACTTCCGCTAGTTGCAAACACATTGGTAGGGCCTTTGTCTGTCATCCAACAGTCTGAAGCATCCCTCAGAACACATCTTCCACCCGACTTTGCCAAGCTCTTTACACCGGTCATTGCAGGACTTCCAAAGGACTCCCGTTCCCCAGAGCTCCAGCCAGAGCATCTGCTCCAGGTCTCCCAGCAACCACCTTCCGTTTGGGGAAGAACCATCAGAGATGCCAGGACGACGATAGTTAAGAACATCGTTGCTGAAACAGTTATCGAAAATTCCACTTGAGTTATTAAACCCGTGAAGGTCCGGGTTAGAATATTGATCTTCAGTAACCCAAGCTTGTCGTAAGAGGCGACTAACGGGATCGGGTGGTCCAGCTCGCTTACTTGGTTGATGACACATGCCATCAGTTCCCCATTTTGCGCAGATCGTTGCTAATGCCGTTGATCACTGGACTTGTCTGGTCCAGATTAGATTATTTACAGACCGCCACCACAAAGCTGGAATAGTGCTGGTAGCGTAAAATAAACTCACCTCCACCGCATTGAGTTAATATCTATATTTGAATGCTGCTGCCCCGGCTGGTTAATGGGCGGTGGGGTGGACATAGTGGTTAAAGCGTTCGCTCGTCACGCCGAAGATCCAGGTTCGATTCCCCACATGGATACAATGTGCAAAACCCATTTCTGGTGTCCCCTGGAATATTGCTAAAGCTATGTAAAACTCACTCCTCACTACCTGTTTGCTAAAGCTGTTGAGCATGTCGTGGTGTTTACCATTGTGATCACATTCAAATATCAAACAAAATCAACTTTGACAATAGGCACTCTGGGCTGTATTTCAACGCGGTTATTTGGCGAATGCTTCAACCTCTAGGCTATTCCACCGCCACCGGTTACACGTGAAGAAGATAAATATATAATAAAGATGAATCTTTAGTTTTTAAAAAGCAATAAACTGTTGCGCCCCTTCTGGGTTACAGTCCGTTTGATTTCATTTGAGACCGATGATTTGCTCACTAACACAAAACCTAAATATTGCAACAAACCCAATTTGGCACAGTCGCATAAAATCGACAGACCAAATCTGATTATTTGTCTCATAATTTTGGACACCTGAATAAAAAGTTGTTTAACAAACGATCATTATTCTGTTGTTACTTTTCGCTATTTTGTACGAGGGAAGACCATTTACTGGTAGAACAGACAGGTAATCAACAAGCGTGTGTATGGCCCGTTTGTTTGGATTTGATACCGACGAATTGCTCACAAACACAAAATCTAATAATTGCAAATCCAAAGAGCCAAATTTTGCACAGTCACATGAAATCGACAGATCAAATTTGATGACGATTTTACCTATTTTCAGATGTGTGTTTACAAATGATTTGCAATCGATCCATTAAACGAAAATAGAAATTATCCACATATTACACAACGGTTTTACCTATTTTCAGATGTGCAATACATCTGTTAAACGAAAATAGAAATTATCCATATATTACAACACGTTCTTACCTGTTATGAGAATTTCACAATCAAGGTGTGTTAATGACTCGAAGTTGGTGGTCGCGATCGTAGAACAAGGAACGTAGTGACAATAAACACACGATGTCAGGTGAATCTGAACAGGGTGGTGTTGTACGAGACGTATTTATAAGGACATTCAGAGTCGTAGCCAGTCAGGAGTGTACAGGTACGTAACTCACATAACGGATGCGGCATTAAAACCTCCTTAAACGTCTGACAGTTGAGCGATGAACAGTTTTGCATGTTGAATAAAAAATTAGCAATTCTCCTTGCGTTAACTTCTTCATCAACAACCTGGCCTGTCTTGATGCCCCCGGCACAGGTTGGCCCGTAACGTTGTGAAAAAACATATTCAGAATGCGATCAACATGTTTTCCTGTTTAGTTCACGTGTTGTTTACAAACACAGCTTCAAATTCCTTTCACGCGCAGGTGCACAGTCATTTATTTACATTAGGTGTATTTAACAGAAAGGTCAGACACTTTCCACAACCACCAGTGGTAAATATCCAATGCAAGTCAACAGCTCCAGTGACTCTAGTAATGATGCTTCTTATTGGCGTTAGGTTCCTACCAGTATATCGTGCAGGACGTGCGCTGAGCGGAGCGTTGTCTCCAAGAATGGTTACCTTGAATATCATTGATTACCCGTAGTTCAAAGTGCAAGATCGAAAGTGATTATTGATGGCTAAACCGTTTAGAACCCATGGCATATTGCACTATGTTCAGACATTTGACTCATTTGAGCATAACGCTGTAGAAACCAATAAAGATGGTCTTGAAGACCTTGAAATTTTCGCATTTGTAATACAAGGTTGGTTCACACATGGTAGTGTATACTGTATCACAGTCCCTGAACCACATTATTTTCCCTACTGCCAAGCACTCTCTGCAGTGCTAAAGCGCCTAAACAAAGCAAGTCTAGATTTCCTCAGCCTGGTTTCCCTTTAAATGGGCTTGTTTGTTACTATCAAAATTAAATTTATTCAGAGACTAGGCAGAGTGGTAGTGGTATGGTGGATGCTGGTGTAGTGGCTGCCGATGTGGTGTGTGTTGATATAGTGGCTGCTGAAGTGGTGTCTGCTGATGTAGTGTGCGCTGATCAGCGTGGGTGCTGATGTGTATGCTGGTGTGGTGTGTGCCAATGCGAGTGTCGCTCAGTGGGTGCTGATGTGGTGTGTGCTGCCGATGGGTGCTGATGTGGTAGGTGCCGATGTGGTGGGTGCTGATGTGGTGTGTGCTGATGGTGTGTGCTGATGTGGTGGCTGCTGATGTGGTATGTGCTGATGTCGTGTGTGCTGATGTGATGTGTGCTGATGTGGTGGCTGCTGATGTGGTGGCTGATGATGTGGTGGCTGCTGATGTGGTGTGTGTTGATGTGGTGGGTGCTGATGTGGTGGCTGCTGATGTGGTGTGTGCTGTTGATGTGCGTGCTGATGTGGTGAGTGCTGATGTGGTGTGCTGCTGATGGTGGCTGCTGATGTCGTGTGCTGCTGATGATGGCTGCTGATGTGGTGGCTGCTGATGTGGTATGCGCTGATGTAGTGGCTTGCTGATGTCGCTGTGATGTGGTGGCTGCTGATGTGGTGGCTGCTGGATGTGATGATGTGTGTTGCTGATGTGGTGTGTGCTGATGTGGTGGCTGCTGATGTGGTGTGTGCTGATGTGGTGGCTGCTGATGTGGTGTGTGTTGATGTGGTGGGTGCTGATGTGATGGGTGATGATGGGCACCGATCGACCACCGACGGCCGACGCCCAGGCCGATCGGCCGGACGGATGGCATTGATTGACCAATGGACGACGACGATGCCGACGTACAAACGGATGGACCACACGGAATGACACCGACGACACCGGCCGACACGGATGGAAGGACACATGGATGGATGTGGCATGGACATGGACAAGGATGGAGATGGAAGACAAAGATGTGGAAGGAATGGAAGGAACACTGGATGGAATGGAAGGACAAAGAAAGGATGGAAGGAAGGAAAGGAAGGAAACCAAGGATGGATGGAAGGAAGCATGGAAGGATGGATGGATGGACATGGAGACATGGTGGAAGGGAAGGAAGATGGATGGAAGGAAAAGGAAAATATGGATGAAGAAGGACCGACCGACCAGGCCGGACATGGCCACATGGCCACACGTGGCCACCGGACACATGGCCACACACGGACAACACACATGGCCACACACCGGACACAGCCACAACCACAGCACCCACACACACACAGGCCACACGGCCACAGTGGCCACACATGGACCATGGACACAGTGGTCTGCACAGTGGCCACAGGACAACCAAGCAGTGGCAGTGGAGACCGCCAGTGCACACAGGAGCCAGGTGGAAACGTGGTGTAGTGGCTGCTGGTGTAGTGGCTGCTGACGTTGTGGCTGCTGACGCACGGGCGGTGTTGTAAATGCTTGAGTATTGGTTGTGGTGTGCTAGGCTTTGTGTTGTGGCTACTGTTGAATTGGGTTCTAGTGTGTCGGGTGATGCATATCTAGCGGGGATGGTGTAGTTGGTGTTGGTGTAGCAGTGAGGGTGTATTTCGTGTTGGTGTGGCCGTTGTAGTGTAGTGGGTGTTGGTGTCGGGTGTTGTAGTCGTTGTGGTGTACTGGAGTTGGTGTAGTCGTGGTGGTGTAGTGGGAGATGGTGTTGTGGATGTTGGTGTAGTCGTGGTGGTGTAGTGGGAGATGGTGTTGTGGATGTTGGTGTAGTCGTGGTGGTGTAGTGAGAGATGGTGTCGTGGATGTTGGTGTAGTCGTGGTGGTGTAGTGGGAGATGGTGTTGTGGATGTTGGTGGGAGCATCACAACCTTTCATGAGGACGCTTCCTTCGGATTCTTAGCCCGACAGCTAACCGACTGAGCTACGTCCACACTGTTGCACAATGTGCAAATTTATCTAGTCATTCCTGAGCGGTTACGGAAATGAAGAGAAATAGTCGAATATGTCACGGAGAATTACGAAGGTTATGGGTAACCTTGGCATTGACAGATCTAGAGGGGGGGTTCAGGGGGTTCGACACACCCCCACCCCCAAACCCCTTTGAAAATAACTGAAGACCACATTGAAGATTTCTTTTGCGTTGGCAGAGCCAATGGGGGCTTCAGGGCTCTGATTCTCACACCACACCACACACACCCACACACACACACACACCCCACCCGTTTTCAAAATTTCTTGGATCCGCCCATGCTTGGTGTTTCGTGATTTGAATCTGCGGACAATTGACGAATGATCCCGATGACATTTGGCACACCCGCACCATTCCGTAATCTACAAGATACTGTGTGGTGTGGAATGAGACGATATGGTGCGAACTGAAAACAGCGGCTTTTGACGTCAGGCGTCAGACGTCGAGTTCATGGTATACATGATGAATGACATGCTTTTACAAAAATCATCGGGTGATTTTGTGACGGAAAAGTGTTGTAGGCAACACTGTAAGGATAATGTGGATCGCACAAAGGAATGAGGGAGGCATGAGCATGTCGTGATTACGCCACGAGGTGTGAGTGAGTGAGTGAGTATGGTTTTGCGCCGCTTTTAGCAATATTCCAGCAATATCACGGCGGGGGATAACAGAAATGGGCTTCACACATTCTACCCATGTGGGGAATCGAACCCGGGTCTTCGGCGTAACGAGCGAACACTTTAACCCGACAGGCTACCCCACCGCCCCCCACGAGGTGTGAGTTAGCCTTCGAATCACTGCTGGAGAAATGTAAGCTCCCAAATGTTGAGTGTGAAAATGGCTTAAGTGCAAGTTCAAGGATAATTTCCATTAGCCCACATTTTCGACATTAAATCATTTCATCGTGTACTTTTAGCGTTATTTGGGTGAAAAAAGTATTAGAAATGCGGGAAGGAAAAACAACATTAACAACAACAACAACAAATGGTAACACATGCACTACACCGGACATCTATACCTACTATATTGGATACTAACCCTAAACACTAAACCCAAACCCCAAACACTAAACCTAATAAACCTAAACCCTTGAAAAAAAAAGTACTGTCGAAAATAGAAAAAAAACTGTATTTTCTCATTTATCTCTACAATTTATGTAGTTGATATGTGCAAGTGTGAAATATCTGTTAAACTAAGTTCGGCCTAACAACAGTCTCAGTGGTAGGGAGATAGGAAACGTAGAAAGAGAACTTTACTGAGGAGAGATGAGTGCAGAAATGAGCAATGCGGGGTTTCTGTTTAAAGTCCAAAAAGATTCATTTAGAACAGACCATGGCTTTATGCAAATTAGTGTGCGACGATATTGTATTAAAAAGGACACTTTTTAAATGCCCAATTTGAAATTAGACGTAGCTTCATTATAAACGATAGCTGACGTAAAAAATAATAACGTCCATGCTTAAACTATCAAGGATGTAGTTACCTACATGTAAACATGATCCTCTAGGGCAATGATACTGGGGAAGTACACGTCATGACAATTTACAAATAATATCCAGCCCTGTCGATCTTGGCGATCGAGTGGTCATGCCACCTATAATGTTTGAGACATTTAATACGATGCGTTTCTATGGTTATCATGTATCATACTCTTTTACATATCTCAACATAAACTATATGAAAGAAAGACAAGTAAGATGTTAATCAATAGATGAGACATCGTCAACACACATGAAAAAGCACAACATATCTTTGAGATGACCCCTTGTGCCTGTAGGCAGCACATGCACATGCTTATACGCACTCGCTGAGCTAGATAACCTCGTTGCTATGCCGGCGTCATAGATCATTGTTTCGAGAACGGGCTTTGGAACAAGATCACATAAAATAACGAAAAAGGGTATTATGACGTATTTTTAAAGTTTGTGGTGCTGTATTCTAAAGGTAGGCCTGTTGGTGTAGTTGGTGTTGGTGTAGTGGGAGATGGTGGACTGGATGTTGGTGTAGTTGGTGTTGGTGTAGTCATGGTGGTGTAGTAGTGGTGGTGTAGTTGGTGTTGGTGTAGTCGTGTTGGTGTAGTCGTGGTGGTGTAGTTGGTGTTGGTGTAGTCGTGGTGGTGTAGTTGGTATTGGTGTAGTCGTGGTGGTGTAGTTGGTGTTGGTGTAGTCGTGGTGTGTTGTTGGAGTTGGTGTAGTGTTGGTGTAGTTGGTGTTGGTGTAGTCGTGGTGGTGTAATTGGTGGTGGTGTAGTGGGTGGTGGTGTAGTCGTGGTGGTGTAGTTGGAGTTGGTGTAGTCTTGGTGGTGTAATTGGTGTTGGTGTAGTGGGTGTTGGTGTAGTCGTGGAGGTGTAGTTGGAGTTGGTGTAGTCGTGGTGGTGTAGTTGGTGTTGGTGTAGTCGTAGTGGTGTAGTTGGTGTTGGTGTAGTCGTGGTGGTGTAGTTGGAGATGGTGTAGTCGTGGTGGTGTAGTCGTGGTGGTGTAGTTTGTGTTGGTGTAGTCGTGGTAGTGTAGTTGGAATTGGTGTAGTGTTGTTGTAAATTGAGTTGGTGTAGTCGTGATGGTGTAGTGGGTGTTGGTGTAGTCGTGATGGTGTAGTGGGTGTTAGTGTAGTGGGTGTTGGTGTATTTCGTGTTGGTGTAGTCGTGGTGGTGTAGTTGGTGTTGGTGTAGTCGTGGTGGTGTATTTGGAGATGGTGTAGTGGGTGTTGGTGTAGTCGTGGTGGTGTAGTTGGAGTTGGTGTAATCGTGGTGGTGTAGTTGGAGATGGTGTAGTGGGTGTTGGTGTGGTCGTGGTTGTATAGTGGGAGTTGGTGCAGTCGTGGTGGTGTAGTTTGTTTTGGTGTAGTCGTGGTGATGTAGTGGGAGTTGGTGTAGTGGATGCTGGTGTAGTGGGTGTTGGTGTAGTCGCGTTGGTGTAGTTGGAGCTGGTGTAGTGGGTGTTGGTGTAGTCGTGGTGATGTAGTGGGGGTTGGTGTAGTGGATGTTTGTGTAGTCGCGTTGGTGTAGTGGGAGTTGGTGTAGTGGATGTTGGTGTTGGTGTAGTGGCGTTGGTGTAGTTGGAGCTGGTGTAGTGGGTGTTGATGTAGTCGTGGTGCTGTAGTGGGAATCGGTGTAGTCGTGGTGGTGTAGTGGGAGATGGTGACGTTGGGGGGGTTGGGGGTGTAGAAGGCGTCGGTGTAGTGAGAATGATGTAAAGTCCGTTTGACTTCATTTGAGACATGAAATCGACAGACCAACTCTGATGATTTGTCTCATAATTTTGGACACCCGATTAAAAAAGTTGTTTAACAAACGATCATTATTTTTTGTCACCGTTTGTTATTTCTTACGAGGGATGACCATTTGCTGGTAGAACAGCCATGTAACCAACAAGCGTGTGCAGTGAAATTTCAATTTCACACGTGCAACTCGCACACCTGGTTGTTCTACCAGCAAGTTTTTATTCGGGTGTCCAAAATTATGAGACAAAACATCAGAGTTGGTCTGTTGATTTCACGTGACTGTGCAAAGTTTGATTTTGTTGCATGTATTAGATTTTGTGTTAGTGAGCAATTCATCGGTCTCAAATGAAGTCAAACGGACTGTAGTAGATGTTGGTGTTGCGGTGGTGATGTTGTCGATGTTCAATCAGTAACACGCTCCCGTGTCAAGATCAGTACAGAAAGGTCGACAAACCATTCCCGAAATTGCTACTTAGGACCCGGTCAATTATTACTGGGGGTAGTCAGTGGAAATCAGGGGGTTAAGGGGAGGTTGCATAGTATAATAATATGTAAAGTGCATTTAGTCAGGGATGGTCTTAGATTATACGTACAATGTTAATCCACTTCTGTGAAAAGAAGTTACAGGAATCATGATTTTCTGTACATCTGTTCATCAAATACTTCTCTCCCACCCCTGAAGAAATGGCCGGGTCCATTGCTATTACGGTTAAAGACGTCACATTGAGTTTGTTTCAATCGCCAAAACACACCATCGTGCAGCACGTGCACATGGATTTCATTGGATGTATATAAAGCTTTGTCGACAAAACTGTATGAGACGGTCCGAGTTTGAGCTTTCTATTGTTGCGGTGAGTGTTTATAACCTGTGTTAAATGTTAGTCGTGGAAAGGATGTCTTAGGTTAACAAGCCGTATGGTAACTGCGATTTTACAACATTTTTTGAGTGACGATGTATTTGATACTTTTCGTTCAAGTTATGAACTCTTGTAGTGTGGGATATGGACCGAAAAATCGCCGATTATTTTTACGTGAGGGTGGTTTGAGCCCGAAAACGAGAAATGATCGTGCTTTTGATGACCATATGTAACTTTATATAAGTCCCGTTAAAAACTAATTTGATGTTCTAAACTCGTCAAAAGCAGGCGTGACCGTCTGTATCTGAGTAATGAAGTCACTTGTATTAAAAGTTACACCTAGATTTTGTATGTATAATAACCAAGAAAATGGATCATGACTGAAGCACAAACCATTTGAAGCGCGTTTTTTTCTTATTTTCAACTGACATTCATCCGACTGTCTTATTTGAGAAATATTCTTTTCCAGCCGAAAGGTGAAAAATGGAAGCAATTTTCTTTGTTCTTGGCTTCATAGTAAGTATGCCCATGGGGACGAGCCCAAGTGTATATATGTACCTTGCCCAGGCGTTTTGGTCCATGCTGTCGAACTGGTTTGACAGGCCCAGTCCAGTATATTTGTTTGATCGTGGCATGGCTGCAATTCGACGTCCAACAAGATTGTGCGGGGCGGTGGGGGTAGCTAAGTGGTTTAGGCGTTCGCTCGCTACGCAGAAGACCCGGGTACTATTCCCAACGTGGGTAGAATGTGTAAAGCCCATTTCCGGTGCCCCCGTTGTGATATTGCTGGAATAGTGCTAAAAGCAGCCTAAACCACTCGCTCGGCCATGCTTGTAACGGCGAGTGACGGGATCGAGTGGTTCTATTGACGCCATCGTATCCCTGGTACGTATGTCAATTCTTCCCGGAATGTTTGACATTGGATAATTTACTAACAGCCTTGTAGCAGAAATATTGCCGAGTTCAAAACTGTTAGCCATGGATATATACTTGAAAGTGTTGGTAATAGACTTTCCCTTTCATAATTCAAGTATGCCGCACATACGACAGGTTTACCTTGTGGATCTGTAACACCTGTGGCGTAGCCCAATGGTTAAAGCTTGCGGTCGTCGGGCCGAAGGCCCGGGTTCGATTCCCAACACGGGTACGGTGTTTACCTCGTTTCTGGTGTCATCCAGTGATATTGCTGAAAGCTGCGTAAAACCCAACTTGGTCCCTCACTCTAGCACTTGAGGAACAAGGCACTCGCACATAGTAACGTTAAGTCCTGTCCATTGTGAATTGGTGTTTATCATTCGTGTCCGTATTAATGAAGTTTTGTTCTACGTGGTATTTATCCAGGCTACCGTCCAGGCTGTGGTACCTCCGGGATATTTATTGGACAGTAAGTAATGCCATGGTTTTGTTACCACCCCCACATGTATACATCCACATGTAGAATATGCAGTTTGTAGAACCTCTGCAGAAATCCACATGTAGAATATGCAGTTTGTAGAACCTCTGCAGAATAGTCTGTAGTGAAGGGAATCCTATAGTATGTAACATAGCTCAGGTCGGACATTCATCAAATTTCATATGTAGTGACCCTGATTTAGATTACCGTAGTTCCCACATTTCAGAGTATCCTGCAAAATGTTCCACTTCCTCGTATATTGATTGGGTAATAAGTGAATTCTAGAGTCTAGGGGTAGCCTCCTGGTTAAAACTTTGGCTGGGAGCTCGTAAGTCCTGGGACCCACATGGGTATCCCACTTCTGATGCCCGGCGGGGCTGTGGGGTAGCATAGTGGTTAAAGCGTGCGCTCGTCACGCCGGAGAACCGGGTTCGAATCCCCACATGGGTATATTGTGTAAAGCTCATTTATGGTGTACCACCAACCCACCCACCTCCCAACACACGCCGTCCCACACACGCCATGATATTCCTGGAATATTGCTAAAAGCGGCGTAAAACCAAATTCACTCGCTCACTCTGATGCCCGGCGTAAAACTAAACTAGCTCCCTGTGCGTAGCGTGACGTTAACCAAATGCATCTTATTTCAGTCGAACCGGACTGTGGAAAAAACGGTATCGCCGACGCAGCAGTACATCTGTTGACCGATTATGATGCTGAGGCTAAAGCATTTTGTGGAGGCAATAAGGAAGTGAGCTTCACCTCCGTTGATGGAGTGTACTTCAACTTGCCCGTGTCCTACCCAGTCACTGGTGGGGGATCATCCGCCTGTAAATTTGTGGTAAGTATATTTTGGTTATATACTAAAACTTAGCTAAGGATCAAAATCCCAACTTTACTGAATTTACTTAGATTTATAATTTAAAATCATAAACTGGATAAATGGTATGGTAACACTTTACTTTAACCCTATACACTTGATACATGAGTAACCATAAAAATGGTTTTTCATGGCACCATTCTGCAAATCGTGGAACGAGTCATTGACAAGTACACAACACCTCAATTACCGGTATGGGATTCACAAGATGCAGTCGCACACTGAAACCTAGGATCCAGGCTTAGATATTTAAACCAAATTAGACCCTACGTCAGTTTTCTGTTGAATCAATGATTTGATCCTTAGCAAAGTGCGACTAGTATAATACACCGCGATACTGTCTGCATAACCAGTTCCACGTAGCTTGGTAACTCGTAAACTTCTAGTTTCGAACGCTCGGACGTATACGTTTTAGAATATCTAACGATGCTTAACCAAAACGAACGCAGGCGAGGTTAATGTGATGGATTTTTCCGAGGAATGAATCAAATAAATGTCTCCGAGGTTGACATTTGAATAATGCTACTTTTCCTGCGACTAGCGGGATCGGGTGGTCAGGCTGGCTTCGCGTCGTCCTATCCCTATTGCGAAGATAGTCAATCCACTAATCCTGGAGGTAAGGGGATGGAGAATTTTCCCACAACGTAACGAGCCGCTGGGGTGGCCTAGTGGTAAAAGCGTTCGCTTGTCACGCCTAAGACCCGGGTTCGATTCCCCACATGGGTACAATGTGCGACGCGATTTCGTCTGAAACCGGAGTACAGTATACTGCCTAACGCCCGGCCATAAGGCTTCCCTAAAGCAGATGGTCAATTGCATTTTTGTGTTTCTTTTTTCCAGAAAAAGAAGGATGCATTTGTTTACACAATCCTGGTGACTGTGGCGTTCGGCACCCCCGGTAGCCGGCTTCACCAGACAGATGAACGGTACACTATCACCTGCTCCTACCAGCCTGGTGCGAAGAAGGAGAGCTCGTCCATTAAGGTGAAGCCTGGGTAAGTTGCTGGAAGGATAAACTGTGTACGGAAACATTTCGGACAGTTTCCATATTCTAAACTGAATTCTTTTCAAGAATCATTACCAATCATCCTAAACCATTCTTGGGCATGTTTTATCCTCATTTTCATATTTTAAGTTTTTTTTGTTTATGTTTACATTGTTTACGATCGATGTGCAACCTTGTCTTTGACTTGGCTCTGAAGATCTAAATTTTCCACCTTGCTCCCGTTTTCCCCCATAGTGCTGCTGCTCCAAAGGTAATAGAGGGAAATACGCCCCCGAAGAGCCCCTCTGTCATTCTCCTGTACCTTGTCGACGTCATCGGCAGGAAGATTTCAGGTTCCGTTAATGCCGGCAAGAGTGTCCGCCTGAAGGCCGTCACACTCGGTAAGTAAACACATACAATACGTTTATTGGCTGCTCCTGGAACAATAGTGACGGAGACCATATGCTGTTATCCGTAGTGTTCATCCATGTTTTGTTTTTATAGGGGAAACCGGTTCTGGTAATTCTGTGTATTTCTCCTTAATGTTTCTTAATGTCGTGGTTAGCATAGTGTAGGCAATACTGTGAGTTACCTTACCATAACTGCTTTTCGCCCAGGACCTGCTGACAAAGGCTTACGACCGGAATCTTGCGATGCTTTGAATTCAAAGGGTGGTAGACTTTCTATTCTAAGATCAGGGTGAGTAGAAAGGTTTCTTTATGAGTTTAACACTAAATAACAGATACCTAACATTTGCTGAAAAGGGTCTGTCCTTGTAGTTGCATCTACGATATGGCAGAAGTGCTTCCGATGTAATGTTTCATTACCTTCACTATCGACGCCTTCATTCTTAATGTTACTGTTCTCTAACTTTGCATGTCTTTATTTCGCCATGTTCCAAGCTGCCTTAAACCAATCAGCGCGCTATTTTCTAGTAACATCGCACTCCTATTGAATCGGCAATCTGTCTATACAGTTCTGGCAAGGAAATTCGAAAAAAACTCAGCATCAATATACCCAAATAGACTAGATTGCTCGGCAGTCGGCGTCTTGGCAACGACCCTAATGCATGTTTCACCAAAGGCGTCAGAACAGTCGTCTTGGCAACGACCCCTATGCTTGTCATAAGAGGCTAGTAACAGGATCTGCTGGTCAGGCTCCCAGTCTTGGTTGACGCATGTCGTCGTCTCAGTTATGTGGTACGATGCTCGTGTTGATCACTAGATTGTCTAGTCAGTCTAAATTATACTACCGATCAAAATGTTTAGACTCGCTTAAAACAATGACTGTTTTGTATGTTAAAACAATGAGTGTTATATATGGTTACAACGTTAGATTGTACATTCCTCCACTAAAGGAGGGACGACTGCAAACCTCAGTGCAGATGACTTGCACGAGTATCATGCATGAAATTGTTGATGAGCATGTGAAAAAATCTTACATGTGAACAGCTGCGTTTTGCTGTAAAGTGGCAAAGTTCTATCAAAATGACGTTTCATCATTTATTGAACGCATGACAATCTTTTCAACGTTTTCAATTTGTTTTACAATACATCAGTTCGTGTATAAACAGCGCCTTTCAAAAGTATGGATTTTTTTGCGAAATTTAGTTTAGGACAGTTGCCTGGAGTGAGTGGCTACATGTACACCGAGTCTGAAGTTTTGATGAGGGTATGTTTACAAACCGCCGGTATGTAGCTCAAATATTGCGTTAAACACCACCCTTGTATTCGTATCGTTTCAGTTGTGGAGACGGCATGGTGCTAAAGCAGACGCAAGGCTTTAAAACACTTGGCAAGAGAACCTACAGCGCCTTCTTCAAAGTGTTCACTGTTAACGGGGATCCACAACTGAAGTTTGAATGCAACTTTACGGTCTGCGCCAAAGCATGCAATGGCGTAAGAACTGGGCTAAATATGCTTCTGGCACTTTGCGCCTTATTTTATTCAAATACATTTTAAGTTGTCAAATGTGAAAAGCTGAATCATGTATGTCGACTATGAGTTTCTTTTTGTAATTTTGTGCACACATCTAATTGGTGTAGTCACTTGTATAGTTGCACCCCCTTCGAAACTGAAATTTGCTAATACTGACTGCGTCAGCATTTTGTTGAGAAGTAACTTTCTATGTTTTCACTTGCAGCCGTCCTGTTTTCCTAAAGGCCGAAAACGCAGAGAACAGCCAGGTAATCTATAAATAATTTAGGCAGTGTTGAATTGTTTAATGCTCCAAATCAGCTGCATCGCAAGCAAAGGACCAATATTCATTTGAAACGTTGTCCTTTCTCGGGATCTGCTCAATAGAAGCTATGAATCGTGTATGTGAACATATATGAAATATTCTGTGAACGTTGACCTCTTGCAAGGGCAGACTGCGACGGACTTGCTTCCAAACGTCTAATGGCGATATTTCGGTCAGTAGCATTTCACTGTCGGCATTTAGTATTTATTTTTTTCTTTCATAAGGCATGACTTTGGTCTTCAAGTCTCTACTCGTGTTTCCCACATATTGCACGTGCATTACGTGGAAATACTTTTCAGCATTTACTCCCACTCTTCATTGTTTTCTTTATTTCACAAACCTTTTCAAACACACTTTAGGATGAGGTTTGCGCACGATACACAACCACCACCACCACCACCACATCATTAACGAGATTAAAACATAGCAATTGTCTTAATGACTATTGCTGTCACGATCAACTGCTGAAAACGCCTGTGCAATTTGTTTTTTGAAGAGTGTATGTAAGCTTAAGGTTAATTTTGTGATCAAGACTTTTGTAATGGAAAACTTTCCTCGTTTGTTTGCAGGTGGAAGTCTAGGAAGCTTTCTGTGGAACTCTCGCAGTACTGCCATGACGGACGTATTCACATTGAACGGTGCTGCGGTAGACTTTCCAATTGAACAACCCGAAGCTCCTCGGTCACGTTTCCGACGCAACCAGTAATTGTTGTACCCGGTTTGTAAGTGGTGGTTGGTAAATAAAAATAAAAACCAAAAAACATGTTTCACTTAATGAAACGGGGCTGGAATCTTGGAAACGTGCAGTTGAAACTGTCACATATGAAAACTACAAAAAGTCTTTCAAAAGGGCCTACAAGTCTCGCGAGGCGTTACCTCCGGTACTAAGCTGGTTCTCAGCTCCCTTTGCGCACGCCACCTTGCGATAATGGGGGCAGGGGCCGAGCTTACTTCCGGTACCAGATTTCCGATGACAAGCGTATATTCAAGAACCAGTTCTGGTTCCAAATTGCGCGACCGCCAACTATGACTTTACTAGACCGGACCCATGTACAATTATTTGTGCCATGGCCCAGTTGGCGCTTCATGCACACTCGTGTGCAACCAACCGTGCAAACAAGGGCATGCTACTCGTCATTAAGACTTGCATCTTCTCAATATTTTAATTCCCTTAAATATAGATAACACATTTGGTTCTCCTTTGGACCAAAAGCCCTTGAATTGCTTGGCATCCCGCAGTGTCTCCCCACGGGCGCTCATAGTTAGATTTAGTTCTTGACAATGCGTGCTTGATGGTGAAACTCAGAATGTGTCGATTCTGAATATCGGGTGTTGACACTACATATGTAGTGCGTCATTATTATGAAAATAAAAGCATGTTCCATTACTCAACTAAAACAAATTACAACAGTGTCTACTCGTGTGTGTTTATATAATCACACACATTTTAATATCATGCTACGATCTTTGTCCTATGTTAATACCCAACACACTTACTGATGGCAACGGTAGTTTATGAACTTCATTGTCTATGCAATTCCGAGAGTAATTTCGGAGACATGTATGCAAAGTTTCATAACGATCAATTTCCTGGTAAGAGAACACATCTGTAAAAACAGCAATGCTGTTTTCTCAGTTAAGTTAATCAGGAGATGTTGATGATCGTCGAATCTGTCGCTACCCGATTATGTGTGCCTATACTGATCCTTGATTATGAAAACATCGCTAATTCTATTACAGTTACACCTGTCCGATTCTAATTTCTATAATATTAGTTGTACTCAAAAATGAAACATACAACTTTATCGATGACAACTTCTTACTTATTGCATAGAGCGACGTTTCGATGTAGATTCGTACATCGTTGATAAAGATGCAAGCATCTACATCGCTATATGCAATAAATAAGGAGTTGTCATCCATAAAGTTGTATGTATTTTTGAGTCGCCAACTTCTAATATGCCCTTCAAACAATTATTAGTTGTACTGTATAGACAAGTGAACCTCGTTATGACAGGTGGAACAATGAGAACAATGAAAGGCCGTTTATGTTGCATTTTCACTGGATTGAAAGCATAAGCTCTAGATACTTGCAGAATGCCATTGGTGTAATCAGTTCGACAAATGTTAAAAAAAAAAATGGAACTTAGACCGCGAACAGTCACAAACTACAGACAGCTCCACGAAGAACAATCCTTTGCCCTAAACAAATCTGTCAGCAACCGTGTCGGTTGGAATCTATCCAGTGCAGTCATTTGGAAGCGCAAGTCTCCTCGGGTATGTTCATACTATGCTAAATCTTGATAATTACACAAGACCATATACATGTAAACATATTTAAGGTGCTTTTCATCTCCTTTTACAAAGTTCCTTGATATTCCTGTTTGACAAAACGCGAAACATCTCAGTGTAGTAAACTGATGGTCTACAATGAACCTAACGATTGTGGACAATATATCCTATATACTTTTTACGCAAACTACATCTTAAAACCTTGTTTTTAAAGGGTTTTTTTTCCATCTCAAATGGTTGTCCATATCAATTATGAAGACAAAGATCTTAAACGCTATATTTAGAAATACTGCAGTATATGTTATTGTATTTTCTTAATTATCTTCAAAAATTATCTAAACTACAGGTCCTCCTTTATCTATCACCGTTTTACGGTTGGGTGATTTCAATCCTGGGGTGATCCTCTTGGCACAGATTCTTGGGTATGTTGAAGTGTAAGTTTCCCACCGGGAATACTACGTGCCGTGACCTTACAGGACATTTACAGTTCGCTGAGACAAATGATACCGATTCTCAGGACGTCGACCCTCCAAAATTTCCCATTCGCAGGAAGGTGATCTCCAGTTTGTCTGATACTTGTTGTTATAACACAGGGATTGATAAGGGACTGCCGTCAGTGGGTCATCTCGAAGTGACTACAGGCCCTGACAGGCAACGAACAGTGTTCACGGCGATCAACTCAAAGATTACATGAAATGTATTCACTTCATTATGTTCACTCAATGTCATACTAAAGAACTAGTATATGTATGCTGGAAATGGAGGTTGTTGCATCACATTCGAAATGGAAAACGCTCAGATTTTAAGTTTCTCCCAACAGCACTGACTGACTGACTGACTGAGGTTTGGTTTTACGCCGCTTTTAGCAATATTCCAGCAATATCACGGCGGGGGACACCAGAAATGGGCTTCACACATTATACACTTGTGGGGATTCGAACCCGGGTCTTTGGCGTGACGACCGAACGCTTTAACCATTAGGCTACCCCCACCGCCCTCGCACGTGGTGGTAGGTATTTCTGTGTATCTGGCTTTTTGTATAGAATTGGTGAAAGAATGGGGACTTGTTTCTTGGAAGTGCACTACCAAAGGCTGCAGTGCCACTGTTTTCACCGTGATGACATCCTGACGGACTGTACTTTAGGCGATAATACAAAGGGTTTTCAGATTGTTTGGTCCAGAATTTCAGTGTATTAGGAAACGGCCACACAGAACTTTCATCTGAGAAAAATCACATTGTCCCAGTTAAAATTTCTATGCTGTAAGCACCAGTTCAACCTTCGCTCATTTTGTTCAGGTTTCATGATCGGTGATGGAATTCCTCGACTTTTCTGCCAATATGTTATGTCCATTGTTCTTGGAAGTGTTTTATTAGCATAACTGAATAACTACCCTAGGGCAATTGTTTCTATTTACAAGCAGTAAAATTGTACTCATTTTGACAATGCCGAATACCTTACACACGTGTATATATGCCCTCGTGGTGTAAGCCGTTTAATCATCCTCACTACAACAGGTATTTATTTAAAAACAACCTTGAAAGGGGGAAACCTATACTTAACTCGTAGCACGTTCAGAAACAAATGCCTGAAATTAAATATTTACCTGCGAGTTGTTTATACACTCCCCAAAAAGCTCATAGGTGATATTGATATTATACATTTGAAATGGTTTTGAGGTGTTTTTTGCAAAATTAGTGTTTGAATGTTATTTCGTCATAATGCTGGTTTGTTTAAATGGAACGAATGCACACAGAAAAAATGAATCTTTGGAAACTTTAATGCACCTTTACGTTTGCATGGAAATGTCATGGAGAAAAGGTTCTGCTTTTAGTCGGTTATTGGCATTTTTAGCTAATATCGTTATGCCGCGACTCACGGCTGTAAATCGAAACATTAATTGCCACTGGGAGGCTGGGGAGTCTCAATTATTTGATATTTATAGACAGGAGTGGAAGGAATCGGTAGGGAATACCTGTGGTCCCTCTAAACGGGGGATAAATGAGCTACGCTTTTATTGTACTTTTAAGGATGTTTAAACCCCAGAATTTTTACGTAACTCATCCCATGCCCCGCCCATACAGATGTGCATATGCTAAGTTCAGATGCGGCACTGCACCAATTAATATTGAGCTGGGTAGATATAACAATATCCCACTTAACGACAGAAAATGTTTTTATTTTAAACACTGTGTTGAAGACGAAGTTCATGTTTTAACTGCCCGGTTTATAGTGATGAACGTTTTAGTCTTTTAAATACTTGTGATAGTCAATGTCAGAATTTTAGTAATTTTACTGATATACAAAAGCTGCTTGTATCCTGTCCAATAGCAATATCTGTTTTTATAGCTGCCAAAACCTACCATGTTATTTTAAAAGGAGAAAATCCGTATTATATAACTTTTTATTACTCCACGTCACCTCGTGTTCACCAGAGTACCATCAATTCGTGGAAGACCTCGGATTACCTCAGCAGGATAGCTACATCCGGTTAATTCATTTGTGGAATCGAACTGTCACAGCAAGTGCAGTGCCTTGTTTTGAGGAGTGTCGGCGCAAACCATTCGTAATTTACCAGAAGCTGGACTTCGAGCCACACCTTCATTTGGCTCTGTGCTGCGACAACTACATCGACGTCAACGTGTCCAGTGGTGCAATAACGTTCGATTCTGGAATCAACAAAACTGGCGACGTGTATGGTTCAGTGTCAGTGACGGAAGAGTACAGGTCTATTGACGTCGAAATGAACGTTTTGTCCAGAATTGTCATCATGGGTGCGTTCGTTTTGCACAAAGTGTTTCGCACGTGCGATGAATTGCCTAATCGAACGACCCGAGCGTCTCTCACGTGTGTTCGCTCGCTCGAGTCAAGAGGGCCCTCCTGCAAAATCGAGGAAGGAGATCGTGAGAGTGGCGGAAGTACGTCATTGACGCGGTGTTCATAGCAACATGGATGAGTAGGCCAAAGATATTCGTCCTCATTTACCGACTTACTCACACAAATGAACAAATTCGTAATTATCCAAGCTGTTTTGGTTAATTGAATTGATTCACAGATGGTCGCAAATGAGTGTTACAGACACGTACGAGTCATATTTGGACACTGCATCATGTCTGTCTATAGACCACTATTACTAGGAAGAAAATAATGAGACATATTTTTAATCAACTGACCTAAAATTATTTTATTTGTTTGTAAACAGTCAACCGAGTGTCACCCAGCGGAAAATGTGTAGTTCGCGTTAGGTGGCTATCTGAGCATGCGCAAGCACTCGAGGGAAACAAAACGAACGGGTTCCAAGGTTGACCGATATGATGGTGAGTGTCATGTACACATCTGCTAAAAGATGACCTAACATGTGTATTGCAACTATACACAAAGAACTTAGTTAAGCACCCCCTGACCTCTCACGATTGAATGAGTCCCGATCTTAACCCTTTGGAGCATACATGGGACGTGTTTGGTTCTGCGCAACAAAGGGATCCTTCTGTGCAGAACCTGGCCCATTTGGAAGCTGCTTTACACGAGGAATGGTGTAGACTGCCCCTCCAGAGGATCAGGTGGCTGACGGGGTATGAGGAGAGTGCTGGCTGTCATACAGTCACATGGAGGTTACACTCGGTATTGACCTTCAATTGTGTAAGACACGCAAAATGACATTTTGAATGTCCACATTCACCAATAAATTCAACATTAACCATTCCATTGCCATACTTGTACAGACATGGTTTTACGTGACAATCAGTGTCTTGAAATGAGCAAGTATCATAATAAATCAACATGGATACCAATTTTGTCAGTCGTTATGTGTCAAAAGGATCATACGGGTCAGAAATACTCATGTTTTTCCATCGTGTTCACCACGAGAAGTTTTATGTACGTGTTGAAAACCTATCATTGCAAAATACAGGGGTGCTTAATTAAATCTTTGTGTACTACCTAAAAAGTGTTGGTATCTTTCTTGTATGTTGCACCCAGCTATGCTGAGGAATGCCTACTGATCTAACTGAAGTGTTGTTTAGCGTGTGCTCTTGTCGCTGTGGACCGCCTCCGTGGTGTAGCGATTAGAGCGTTCGCCCGGAGAGCGGAAGGTTCGATCCCCGACCGCGTCATACCAAAAAGACGTTAAAATATGGTACTTGTTGGTCCCTGCCTGGCGCTCGGCATTAATGGGCACAACAAGGACTGGTCGGCTCGGAGTCAGTATAATGTGTCTGAGTCGGGTATTCATGCTTCACTGCGGCATGGTATCTCAGTGGGCTAGCACTATAAAACCAGCTTCAGTCTGGGCTATAGTACTGTCGGAAATGCTAGAAAAATGCTTTTGACTTATATTTAAAATTCAGAGGTATTACAGTTACTTAAATAACAAATATCACTTCAAGAAACATCTACCTAATGTAGACCGAGGGAATAAATTTTGAGACATGCTCTAAAATGTGTTTTTACTGATGAAAATACCAAAACTTAGAAAAATAAGGGGTAGTGGGACGTTATTTGATACAAACATTAACTGCCTGTGTTACGTCATCAGCATCCACGGTATCGACAGGTGAAATTGACACCTTAGCACACGCTCGGGCGAGGGTCATCTCAATAGATGTTTTCTGCAAAATGTTGAATATGTGTACGTAAAGTATACGTATCGGTTATGTTAGGGATCATTTGTGTATGTGTGTTTGTTTTGAAATACCCATACGAATTACTGTATATTGGAAAGAATCCTACTACTTGTGTTACCTTATCGATTGATTGTAGAAATGTGCAACGTTTTAATACATGTTTGGATGTCAACAGTATATTTCATTGAAAAATATGGATGTAATTCGAACAGTTTAATCTAGTTGTGAACATTGGCCAACGATTTAACGAAGTCACTGTGTAGCTTCTTTAGAATATATATATTCTTCTTCTCATAACGTTTGTAGACCGCCCGTCTAAGCACTCCCTTGTCAAAGTTGTCAAGGATGGTTTTACGTCCCGGTTTTGCATTTGAGACGGTCCCTGTCTTGTATGATTTGTTTACAATATTTTAAACTTCTTGGTAAGACATGCCAACAGCTCTGCAAGTTCTGTAATAAACCCTTTCTAAACTAATGAAAGGTTTGCCTCTGTCTTTTTTAAGCAGAAAAAAACTATAAACCTTTGCAACAATCGACTGCAAATCGTTGTCCATAGTGTACGCTGTGATAAAGATGTGCATGCACGGGAAACTTATTTATCAAGACTTAACATTTATAATATTATTTCTTCAATATAGAAACGATAATTAAGTAAAGTAACACAAACATTGCATATTTATTTGTTTAAGAAACACGTTAATTCATATTTTTACACCACCTGTATTATTAGCATAAATGTAAAGACTATTTCAGATTTCTGTTGGTGAACTCTGAAAAAATCTTAAGTTGCTGTTTTGGCACCAAATTCTCTCCTGTAAACTGCCCTTTAAATGCATGGGAATGTTAAATCGGTTGAAATAAAAATTAGGTGGACAATAGACAAGTTGATATATTGACAACATAGTACATTTATCACTTTTATAAAGATATTAAGGCTAAAAAGCATTTTTCTAGCATTTCCGACAGTACTTTAGTACAAGCAGCCGCACATACACATACACATGCATGAACGTCGTCATATGAGTGAAATATTCTCAAGCACGACGTAAAATCCAATTTCACCTCACCTCTTGTCGCTGTGAACAGTAATAAACCTTCATCCACTGGAGACTCGCACGTAGCAATAAACACGAGTCGGTAAGTGAGTGGGGTTTTACAGCTTTTTTCGCAATATTCCAGTAACGTAAGGAAGGCGAACGCAGAAATGAGTTGCACACATTATACCCATGTGAGGAATCGAATACGTGTCTTCTTCGTGACAGGCGAACGCTTTAACTAACAGGCTGACTAAATGTTTTAAACATGTACAGATTTGCCCTATGTTACCCATCTGGAATTAAAGTTACATGCGACTGCCTCCGTGGTGCAGTGGTTAGAGCGTTCGCACGGAGAGCGGAAGGTCGCGGGTTCGATCCCCGACCGCGTCATACCAAAAGACGTTAAAATATGGGACTTGTTGGTCCCTGCCTGTAGCTCGGCATTAATGGGTACAACAAGGACTGGTCGGCTCGGAATCAGTATAATGTGTCTGAGGGGGGTATTCATGCTTCACTGCGGCATGGTATCTCAGTGAGCTAGCACTATAAAACCAGCTTAAGTCTGGGCTAGTACAAGCAGCCGCACATACACATACACACATACACACACACGCATGCACGTCGTCATATGAGCGAAATATTCTCAAGCACGACGTTAAACCCAATTTCACCTCGCCTGAAGTTACATGCCTAACCAAAAACAAAGCAACAAAAAACCCGACAGCAACAAACTCGTTGAATCATACGTAAAATATTAACGAATTGGCCCCTGCACACATGATCCCGTCAGTTTGAAATCAGCATTGACATGAGTAACTGAACACATCCCACAACACCTCTACCCTCATCAGTAATCAACAGACCAGCGAAGATCCGGGTTAGAAATGATCTTCAGTAAACCATGCTTGTAAGAGGCGACTAACGGGATCGGGTGGTCAGGCTCGCTGACTTGGTTGACACATGTCATCCATCGCCAATTGTTTAGGTCCATGCTCATGCTGTTGATCACTGGATTGTGTGGTCCAGACTCGATTATTTAGAGACTGCCGCCATATAGCCGGAATATCGCTGAGTGCGGCGTAAAACTAAACTAACTCAGTAATAATCAAATGTAGCTAGTATTTTCTTTGATATGGTCATAGTCAACAAATGTAGCAAGAACACAATCATCATCATATGTCCATAGTCAACAAATGTAGCAAGAACACTATCATCTTGATATGGCCAAAGGAAACAAATGTAGCAAGACCACAATCATCATGATATGGTCATAGTCAACAACTGTAGCAAGAACACAATCGTCATGATATGGCCATAGTCAACAACTGTAGCAAGACCACAATCGTCACGGTATGGTCATAGTCAACAAATGTAGCAAGAACACTATCATCTTGATATGGCCAAAGGAAACAAATGTAGCAAGACCACAATCATCATGATATGGTCATAGTCAACAACTGTAGCAGGAACACAATCATCATGATTTGGCCATAGACAACAAATGTAGCAAGAAACAACAATCATCATCATATGTCCATAGTCAACAAATGTAGCAAGAACACTATCATCTTGATATGGCCAAAGGAAACAAATGTAGCAAGACCACAATCATCATGATATGGTCATAGTCAACAAATGTAGCAAGACCACAATCATCTTGATATGGCCAAAAGGAAACAACTGTAGCAAGACCACAATCGTCACGGTATGGTCATAGTCAACAAATGTAGCAGGAACACAATCATCATGATTTGGCCATAGACAACAAATGTAGCAAGAACACAATCATCATGATTTGGCCATAGACAACAAATGTAGCAAGAACACGAGTATGATGATGATATGGCCATAGTCAATTCGGGAACTGAATTGGTATACTCTGTTAGCCGTGATCGTACACCATTGATGTCTACTACTGTGAAGGGACCCATCAAAAGCAAATCCCCACGCCACTTTGCGGTAAATTTCGATTAAATTGAATTGGGTGATCAAACACGATTTCACTATCCTAATGATATGCATATGGCCATATTCAACAAATGTAAAGAGAACACGAGTACCCCATCCATATGGACATTATGAACCACTATAGCAACACTGGTATCATCAGGATGATATGGGCATAGTATAAATATGTAGCAAGGAGACTAGTATTCTCATGATATGGCCATAGTATAAATCATGTAGCAAGGGAGACTAGTATTCTCATGGATATGGCTATAGTATAAATATGCTGTAGCTAGGAGACTAGTATTCTCATGATATGGCCATAGGTATAAATATGTAGCAAGGGAGACTAGTATTCTCGTGATATGGGCATAGTATAAATATGTAGCTAGGAGACTAGTATTCTCATGATATGGGCAAAGTATAAATATGTAGCAAGGAGACTAGTATTCTCATGATATGGAGCAAAGTATAAATATGTAGCAATGAGACTAGTATTCTCATGATATCGGCATAATCAACAAATGTACCAAAGAAGACGTTTAATCATCCTCACTACAACAGGTATTTATTTAAAAACAACCTTGAAAGGGGAAACCTATACTTAACTCGTAGCACGTTCAGAAACAAATGCACTGAAATTAAATATTTACCTGCGAGTTGTTTATACACTCCCAAAAAGCTCATAGGTGATATTGATATTATACATTTGAAATGGTTTTGAGGTGTTTTTGCAAAATTAGTGTTTGAATGTTATTTCGTCCATAATGCTGGTTTTGTTTAAATGGAACGAATGCACACAGAAAAATGAATCTTTGGAAACTTTAATGCACCTTTACGTTTGCATGGAAATGTCATGGAGAAAAGGTTCTGCTTTTAGTCGGTTATTGGCATTTTTAGCTAATATCGTTATGCCGCGACTCACGGCTGTAAATCGAAACATTAATTGCCACTGGGAGGCTGGGGAGTCTCAATTATTTGATATTTATAGACAGGAGTGGAAGGAATCGGTAGGGAATACCTGTGGTCCCTCTAAACGGGGATAAATGAGCTACGGCTTTTATTGTACTTTTAAGGATGTTTAAACCCCAGAGATTTTTACGTGCACTCATCCCATGCCCCGCCCATACAGATGTGCATATGCTAAAAGTTCAGATGCGGCACTGCACCAATTAATATTGAGCTGGGTAGATATAACAATATCCCACTTAACGACAGAAAATGTTTCTTTTATTTTAAACACTGTGTTGAAGACGCAGTTCATGTTTTAACTGCCCGGTTTATAGTGATGAACGTTTTAGTCTTTTTAAATACTTGTGATAGTCAATGTCAGAATTTTAGTAATTTTACTGATATACAAAAAGCCGCTTGTATCCTGTCCAATAGCAATATCTGTTTTATAGCCGCCAAAACCTACCATGTTATTTTAAAAGGAGAAAATCCGTATTATATAATCCTTTTTATTACTCACGTCACCTCGTGTTCACCAGAGTACCATCAATTCGTGGAAGACCTCGGATTACCTCAGCAGGATAGCTACATCCGGTTAATTCATTTGTGGAATCGAACTGTCACAGCAAGTGCAGTACCTTGTTTTGAGCAACGAGTGTCGGCGCAAACCATTTCGTAATTTACCAGAAGCTGGACTTCTCGAGCCACACCTTCATTTGGCTCTGCGCTGCGACAACTACATCGACGTCAACGTGTCCAGTGGTGCAATAACGTGCCCGATTCTTGAATCAACAAAACTGGCGACGTGTATGGTTCAGTGTCGGTGACGGAAGAGTACAGGTCTATTGACGTCGAAATGAACGTTTTGTCCAGAATTGTCATCATGGGTGCGTTCGTTTTGGCACAAAGTGTTTCTGTATCGTGCGATGCACCACGTGCCTAATCGAACGACCTGATGCTGTCTCTCACGTGTTCGCCTCGCTCGAGTCAAGAGGGCCCTCCTGCAAAATCGAGGAAGGAGATCGTGAGAGTGGCGGAAGTACGTCATTGACGCGGTGTTCATAGCAACATGGATGCGAGTAGGCCAAAGATATTCGTCCGCATTTACCGACTTACTCACACACAAATGAACAAATTCGTAATTATCCAAGCTGTTTTGGTTAATTGAATTGATTCTCTGATGGTCGCAAATGAGTGTTACAGACGTACGAGTCATATTTGGACACTGCATCAGCGTCTGTCTATAGACCACTCATTACTAGGAAGAAAATAATGAGACATATTTTAATCAACTGACCTAAAATTATTTTATTTGTTTGTAAACAGTCAACCGAGTGTCACCCAGCGGAAAATGTGTAGTTCGCGGTTAGGTGGCTATCTGAGCATGCGCAAGCACTCGAGGGAAACAAAACGAACGGGTTCAAGGTTGACCGATATGATGGTGAGTGTCATGTACACATCTGCTAAAAGATGACCCCTAACATGTGTATTGCAACTATACACAAAGAACTTAGTTAAGCACCCCCTGACCTCTCACGATTGAATGAGTCCCGATCTTAACCCTTTGGAGCATACATGGGACGTGTTTGGTTCTGCGCAACAAAGGGATCCTTCTGTGCAGAACCTGGCCCATTTGGAAGCTGCTTTACACGAGGAATGGTGTAGACTGCCCCTCCAGAGGATCAGGTGGCTGACGGGGTATGAGGAGAGTGCTGGCTGTCATACAGTCACATGGAGGTTACACTCGGTATTGACCTTCAATTGTGTAAGACACGCAAAATGACATTTTGAATGTCCACATTCACCAATAAATTCAACATTAACCATTCCATTGCCATACTTGTACAGACATGGTTTTACGTGACAATCAGTGTCTTGAAATGAGCAAGTATCATAATAAATCAACATGGATACCAATTTTGTCAGTCGTTATGTGTCAAAGGATCATACGGGTCAGAAATACTCATGTTTTTTCCATCGTGTTCACCACGAGAAGTTTTTATGTACGTGTTGAAAACCTATCATTGCAAAAATACAGGGGGTGCTTAATTAAATCTTTGTGTACTACCTAAAAAAGTGTTGGTATCTTTCTTGTATGTTGCACCCAGCTATGCTGAGGAATGCCTACTGATCTAACTGAAGTGTTGTTTAGCGTGTGCTCTTGTCGCTGTGGACCGCCTCCGTGGTGTAGTGATTAGAGCGTTCGCCCGGAGAGCGGAAGGTCGCGGGTTCGATCCCCGACCGCGTCATACCAAAAAGACGTTAAAATATGGTACTTGTTGGTCCCTGCCTGGCGCTCGGCATTAATGGGCACAACAAGGACTGGTCGGCTCAGGAGTCAGTATAATGTGTCTGAGTCGGGTATTCATGCTTCACTGCGGCATGGTATCTCAGTGGGCTAGCACTATAAAACCAGCTTCAGTCTGGGCTATAGTACTGTCGGAAATGCTAGAAAAATGCTTTTTGACTTATATTTAAAATTCAGAGGTATTACAGTTACTTAAATAACAAATATCACTTCAAGAAACATCTACCTAATGTAGATTCGAGGGAATAAATTTTGAGACATGCTCTAAAAATGTGTTTTACTGATGAAAATACCAAAAACTTAGAAAAATAAGGGGTAGTGGGACGTTATTTGATACAAACATTAACTGCCTGTGTTACGTCATCAGCATCCACGGTATCGACAGGTGAAATTGACACCTTAGCACACGTTCGGGCGAGGGGTCATCTCAATAGATGTTCTCTGCAAAATGTTGAATATATTGTACGTAGAAAGCATACGTATCGGTTATGTTAGGGATCATTTGTGTATGTGTGTTTGTTTTGAAATACCCATACGAATTACTGTATATTGGAAAGAATCCTACTACTTGTGTTACCTTATCGGATTGATTGTAGAAATGTGCAACGTTTTAATACATGTTTGGATGTCAACAGTATATTTCATTGAAAAATATGGATGTAATTCGAACAGTTTAATCTGGTTATTGAACATTGGCCAACGATTTAACGAAGTCACTGTGTAGCTTCTTTAGAATATATATATTCTTCTTCTCATAACGTTTGTAGACCGCCCGTCTAAGCACTCCCTTGTCAAAGTTGTCAAGGATGGTTTTACGTCCCGGTTTTGCATTTGAGACGGTCCCTGTCTTGTATGATTTGTTTACAATATTTTAAACTTGTTGGTAAGACATGCCAACAGCTCTGCAAGTTCTGTAATAAACCCTTTCTAAACTAATGAAAGGTTTGCCTCTGTCTTTTTTAAGCAGAAAAAAACTATAAACCTTTGCAACAATCGACTGCAAATCGTTGTCCATAGTGTACGCTGTGATAAAGATGTGCATGCATGACGGGAAACTTATTTATCAAGACTTAACATTTATAATATTATTTCTTCAATATAGAAACGATAATTAAGTAAAGTAACACAAACATTGCATATTTATTTGTTTAAGAAACACGTTAATTCATATTTTTACACCACCTGTATTATTAGCATAAATGTAAAGACTATTTCAGATTTCTGTTGGTGAACTCTGAAAAATCTTAAGTTGCTGTTTTGGCGCCAAATTCTCTCCTGTAAACTGCCCTTTAAATGCATGGGAATGTTAAATCGGTTGAAATAAAATTAGATTGGACAATAGACAAGTTGATATATTGACAACATAGTACATTTATCACTTTTATAAAGATATTAAGGCTAAAAGCATTTTTCTAGCATTTCCGACAGTACTTTAGTACAAGCAGCCGCACATACACATACACCTTTTCATGAACGTCGTCATATGAGTGAAATATTCTCAAGCACGACGTAAAATCCAATTTCACCTCACCTCTTGTCGCTGTGAACAGTAATAAACCTTCATCCACTGGAGACTCGCACGTAGCAATAAACACGAGTCGGTAAGTGAGGTAGGGTTTACAGCTTCTTCACCAATATTCCAGTAACGTAAGGAAGGCGAACGCAGAAATGAGAGTGCACACATTATACCCATGTGAGGGAATCGAATACGTGTCTTCTTCGTGACAGGCGAACGCTTTAACTAACAGGCTGACTAAATGTTTTAAACATGTACAGATTTGCCCTATGTTACCCATCTGGAATTAAAGTTACATGCGACTGCCTCCGTGGTGCAGTGGTTAGAGCGTTCGCACGGAGAGCGGAAGGTCGCGGGTTCGATCGTCATACCAAAGACGTTAAAATATGGGACTTGTTGGTCCCTGCCTGGAGCTCGGCATTAATGGGTACAACAAGGACTGGTCGGCTCCCGGAATCAGTATAATGTGTCTGACGAGGGGGTATTCATGCTTCACTGCGGCATGGTATCTCAGTGAGCTAGCACTCACAAAACCAGCTTAAGTCTGGGCTGGTACAAGCAGCCGCACATACACATACACACATACACACACACGCATGCACGTCGTCATATGAGCAGAAATATTCTCAAGCGACGTTAAACCCAATTTCACCTCGCCTGAAGTTACATGCCTAACCAAAACAAAGCAACAAAACCCGACAGCAACAAACTCGTTGAATCATACGTAAAATATTAACGAATTGGCCCCCTGCACACATGATCCCGTCAGTTTGAAATCAGCATTGACATGAGTAACTGAACACATCCCACAACACCTCTACCCTCATCAGTAATCAACAGACCAGCGAAGATCCGGGTTAGAAATGATCTTCAGTAAACCATGCTTGTAAGAGGCGACTAACGGGATCGGGTGGTCAGGCTCGCTGACTTGGTTGACACATGTCATCCATCGCCAATTGTTTAGGTCCATGCTCATGCTGTTGATCACTGGATTGTGTGGTCCAGACTCGATTATTTAGAGACTGCCGCCATATAGCCGGAATATCGCTGAGTGCGGCGTAAAACTAAACTAACTCAGTAATAATCAAATGTAGCTAGTATTTTCTTTGATATGGTCATAGTCAACAGATGTAGCAAGAACACAATCATCATCATATTTCCATAGTCAACAAATGTAGCAAGAACACTATCATCTTGATATGGCCAAAGGAAACAAATGTAGCAAGACCACAATCATCATGATATGGTCATAGTCAACAACTGTAGCAAGAACACCATCGTCATGATATGGCCATAGTCAACAAATGTAGCAAGAACACAATCGTCACGGTATGGTCATAGTCAACAAATGTAGCAAGAACACTATCATCTTGATATGGCCAAAGGAAACAAATGTAGCAAGAACACAATCGTCATGATATGGCCATAGTCAACAAATGTAGCAAGAACACTATCATCTTGATATGGCCATAGTCAACAAATGTAGCAAGAACACAATCGTCACGGTATGGTCATAGTCAACAAATGTAGCAAGAACACTATCATCTTGATATGGCCAAAGGAAACAAATGTAGCAAGACCACAATCATCATGATATGGTCATAGTCAACAACTGTAGCAGGAACACAATCATCATGATTTGGCCATAGACAACAAATGTAGCAAGAACACAATCATCATCATATGTCCATAGTCAACAAATGTAGCAAGAACACTATCATTTTGATATGGCCAAAGGAAACAAATGTAGCAAGACCACAATCATCATGATATGGTCATAGTCAGCAAATGTAGCAAGACCACAATCATCTTGATATGGCCAAAGGAAACAAATGTAGTAAGAACACAATCGTCCCGGTATGGTCATAGTCAACAAATGTAGCAGGAACACAATCATCATGATTTGGCCATAGACAACAAATGTAGCAAGAACACAATCATCATGATTTGGCCATAGACAACAAATGTAGCAAGAACACGAGTATGATGATGATATGGCCATAGTCAATTCGGGAACTGAATTGGTATACTCTGTTAGCCGTGATCGTACACCATTGATGTCTACTACTGTGAAGGGACCCATCAAAAGCAAATCCCCACGCCACTTTGCGGTAAATTTCGATTAAATTGAATTGGGTGATCAAACACGATTTCACTATCCTAATGATATGCATATGGCCATATTCAACAAATGTAAAGAGAACACGAGTACCCTCATCCATATGGACATTATGAACCACTATAGCAACACTGGTATCATCAGGACATGGCCATAGTATAAATATGTAGCAAGGAGACTAGTATTCTCATGATATGGGCATAGTATAAATATGTAGCAAGGAGACTAGTATTCTCATGATATGGGCATAGTATAAATATGTAGCAAGGAGACTAGTATTCTCATGATATGGGCATAGTATAAATATGTAGCAAGGAGACTAGTATTCTCATGATATGGGCATAGTATAAATATGTAGCAATGAGACTAGTATTCTCATGATATCGGCATAATCAACAAATGTACCAAGAAGACGTTTAATCATCCTCACTACAACAGGTATTTATTTAAAACAACCTTGAAAGGGGAAACCTATACTTAACTCGTAGCACGTTCAGGAAACAAATGCCTGAAATTAAATATTTACCTGCGAGTTGTTTATACACTCCCCAAAAGCTCATAGGTGATATTGATATTATACATTTGAAATGGTTTTGAGGTGTTTTGCAAAATTAGTGTTTGAATGTTATTTCGTCATAATGCTGGTTTGTTTAAATGGAACGAATGCACACAGAAAAATGAATCTTTGGAAACTTTAATGCACCTTTACGTTTGCATGGAAATGTCATGGAGAAAAAGGTTCTGCTTTTAGTCGGTTATTGGCATTTTTAGCTAATCGTTATGCCGCGACTCGCGGCTGCAGAAATCGAAACATTAATTGCCACTGGGAGGCTAGGGGAGTCTCAATTATTTGATATTTATAGACAGGAGTGGAAGGAATCGGTAGGGAATACCTGTGGTCCCTCTAAACGGGGATAAATGAGCTACGCTTTTATTGTACTTTTTAAGGATGTTTAAACCCCAGAATTTTACGTAACTCACCCATCCCATGCCCCGCCCATACAGATGTGCATATGCTAGGTTCAGATGCGGCACTCGCACCAATTAATATTGAGCTGGGTAGATATAACAATATCCCCTTAACGACAGAAAATGTTTTTATTTTAAACACTGTGTTGAAGACGAAGTTCATGTTTTTAACTGCCCGGTTTATAGTGATGAACGTTTTAGTCTTTTAAATACTTGTGATAGTCAATGTCAAAATTTTAGTAATTTTACTGATATACAAAAAGCTGCTTGTATCCTGTCCAATAGCAATATCTGTTTTATAGCTGCCAAAACCAATTATTGTTACCATGTTATTTTAAAAAGGAGAAAATCCGTATTATATAGCTTTTTATTACACTTTAATAAATAACGTCACCTCGTGTTCACTCAGAGTACCATCAATTCGTGGAGACCTCGGATTACCTCAGCAGGATAGCTACATCCGGTTAATTCATTTGTGGAATCGAACTGTCACAGCAAAGTGCAGTGCCTTGTTTTGAGGAGTGTCGGCGCAAACCATTCGTAATTTACCAGAAGCTGGACTTCGAGCCACACACCTTCATTTGGCTCTGTGCTGCGATAACTACATCGACGTCAACGTGTCCAGTGGTGCAATAACGTTCGATTCTGGAATCAACAAAACTGGCGACGTGTATGGTTCAGTGTCAGTGACGGAAGAGTACAGAATCTATTGACGTCAGAAATGAACGTTTTGTCCAGAATTGTCATCATGGGTGCGTTCGTTTTGCACAAAGTGTTTCGCACATGCGATGAATTGCCTAATCGAACGACCCGAGCGTCTCTCTCACGTGTGTTCGCTCGCTCGAGTCAAAGAGGGCCCTCCTGCAAAATCGAGGAAGGAGATCGTGAGAGTGGCGGAAGTACGTCATTGACGCAGTGTTCATAGCAACATGGATGAGTAGGCCAAAGATATTCGTCCTCATTTACCGACTTACTCGCACAAATGAACAAATTCGTAATTATCCAAGCTGTTTTGGTTAATTGAATTGATTCACAGATGGTCGCAAATGAGTGTTACAGACACACGATACGAGTCATATTTGGACACTGCATCATGTCTGTCTATAGACCATATTACTAGGAAGAAAATAATGAGACATATTTTTTAATCAACTGACCTAAAATTATTTTATTTGTTTGTAAACAGTCAACCGAGTGTCACCCAGCGGAAAATGTGTAGTTCGCGTTAGGTGGCTATCTGAGCATGCGCAAGCACTCGAAGGGAAACAAAACGAACGGGTTCAAAGGTTGACCGATATGATGGTGAGTGTCATGTACACATCTGCTAAAGATGACCTAACATGTGTATTGCAACTATACACAAGAACTTAGTTAAGCACCCCTGACCTCTCGATTGAGGGGCGATTGAATGAGTCCCGATCTTAACCCTTTGGAGCATACATGGGACGTGTTTGGTTCTGCGCAACAAAGGATCCTTCTGTGCAGAACCCTGGCCCATTTGGAAGCTGCTTTACACGAGGAATGGTGTAGACTGCCCCTCAGAGGATCAGGTGGCTGACGAAGGGTATGAGGAGGAGTGCTGGCTGTCATACAGTCACATGGAGGTTACACTCGGTATTGACCTTCAATTGTGTAAGACACGCAAAATGACATTTTGAATGTCCACATTCACCAATAAATTCAACATTAACCATTCCATTGCCATGCTTGTACAGACATGGTTTTGCGTGACAATCAGTGTCTTGAAATGAGCAAGTATCATAATAAATCAACATGGATACCAATTTTTGTCAGTCGTTATGTGTCAAAGGATCATACGGGTCAGAAATACTCATGTTTTTTCCATCGTGTTCACCACGAGAAGTTTTTATGTACGTGTTGAAAACCTATCATTGCAAAAATACAGGGGGTGCTTAATTAAATCTTTGTGTACTACCTAAAAAAGTGTTGGTATCTTTCTTGTATGTTGCACCCAGCTATGCTGAGGAATGCCTACTGATCTAACTGAAGTGTTGTTTAGCGTGTGCTCTTGTCGCTGTGGACCGCCTCCGTGGTGTAGTGATTAGAGCGTTCGCCCGGAGAGCGGAAGGTCGCGGGTTCGATCCCCGACCGCGTCATACCAAAAAGACGTTAAAATATGGTACTTGTTGGTCCCTGCCTGGCGCTCGGCATTAATGGGCACAACAAGGACTGGATCAACTCGGAGTCAGTATAATGTGTCTGAGGGGGGTATTCATGCTTCACTGCGGCATGAGTATCTCAGTGGGCTAGCACTATAAAACCAGCTTCAGTCTGGGCTATAGTACTATCGGAAATGCTAGAAAAATGCTTTTGACTTATATTTAAAATTCAGAGGTATTACAGTTACTTAAATAACAAATATCACTTCAAGAAACATCTACCTAATGTAGACCGAGGGAATAAATTTTGAGACATGCTCTAAAATGTGTTTTACTGATGAAAATACCAAAACTTAGAAAAATAAGGGGTGAGTAGTGGGACGTTATTTGATACAAACATTAACTGCCTGTGTTACGTCATCAGCATCCACGGTATCGACAGGTGAAATTGACACCTTAGCACACACGCTCGGGCGAGGGTCATCTCAATAGATATTTTTTCTGCAAAATGTTGAATATGTGTACGTAAAGTATACGTATCGGTTATGTTAGGGATCATTTGTGTATGTGTGTTTGTTTTGAAATACCCATACGAATTACTGTATATTGGAAAGAATCCTACTACTTGTGTTACCTTATCGATTGATTGTAGAAATGTGCAACGTTTTAATACATGTTTGGATGTCAACAGTATATTTCATTGAAAAAATATGGATGTAATTCGAACAGTTTAATCTAGTTGTGAACATTGGCCAACGATTTAACGAAGTCACTGTGTAGCTTCTTTAGAATATATATATTCTTCTTCTCATAACGTTTGTAGACCGCCCGTCTAAGCACTCCCTTGTCAAAGTTGTCAAGGATGGTTTTACGTCCAGTTTTGCATTTGAGACGGTCCCTGTCTTGTATGATTTGTTTACAATATTTTTAAACTTCTTGGTAAGACATGCCAACAGCTCTGCAAGTTCTGTAATAAACCCTTTCTAAACTAATGAAAGGTTTGCCTCTGTCTCTTTTAAGCAGAAAAAACTATAAACCTTTGCAACAATCGACTGCAAATCGTTGTCCATAGTGTACGCGCTGTGATAAAGATGTGCATGCATGACGGGAAACTTATTTATCAAGACTTAACATTTATAATATTATTTCTTCAATATAGAAACGATAATTAAGTAAAGTAACACAAACATTGCATATTTATTTGTTTAAGAAACACGTTAATTCATATTTTACACCACCTGTATTATTAGCATAAATGTAAAGACTATTTCAGATTTCTGTTGGTGAACTCTGAAAAATCTTAAGTTGCTGTTTTGGCACCAAATTCTCTCCTGTAAACTGCCCTTTAAAATGCATGGGAATGTTAAATCGGTTGAAATAAAAATTAGGTGGACAATAGACAAGTTGATATATTGACAACATAGTACATTTATCACTTTTATAAAGATATTAAAGGCTACAAAAGCATTTTCTAGCATTTCCGACAGTACTTTAGTACAAGCAGCCGCACATACACATACACCTTTTCATGAACGTCGTCATATGAGTGAAATATTCTCAAGCACGACGTAAAATCAATTTCACCTCACCTCTTGTCGCTGTGAACAGTAATAAACCTTCATCCACTGGAGACTCGCACGTAGCAATAAACACGAGTCGGTAGAAGTGAGTGGGGTTTACAGCTTTTCGCAATATTCCAGTAACGTAAGGAAGGCGAACGCAGAAATGAGTTGCACACATTATACCCATGTGAGGAATCGAATACGTGTCTTCTTCGTGACAGGCGAACGCTTTAACTAACAGGCTGACTAAATGTTTTAAACATGTACAGATTTGCCCTATGTTACCCATCTGGAATTAAAGTTACATGCGACTGCCTTCGTGGTGCAGTGGTTAGAGCGTTCGCACGGAGAGCGGAAGGTCGCGGGTTCGATCCCCGACCGCGTCATGCCAAAGACGTTAAAATATGGTACTTGTTGGGTCCTGCCTGGAGCTCGGCATTAATGGGTACAACAAGGACTGGTCGGCTCGGAATCAGTATAATGTGTCTGAGGGGTATTCATGCTTCACTGCGGCATGGTATCTCAGTGAGCTAGCACTATAAAACCAGCTTAAGTCTGGGCTGAGTACAAGCAGCCGCACGTACACATACACATACACACACACGCATGCACGTCGTCATATGATTGAAATATTCTCAAGCACGACGTTAAACCCAATTTCACCTCGCCTGAAGTTACATGCCTAACCAAAAACAAAGCAACAAAAACCCGACAGCAACAAACTCGTTGAATCATACGTAAAATATTAACAAATTGGCCCCTGCACACATGATCCCGTCAGTTTGAAATCAGCATTGACATGAGTAACTGAACACATCTCACAACACCTCTACCCTCATCAGTAATCAACAGACCAGCGAAGATCCGGGTTAGAAATGATCTTCAGTAAACCATGCTTGTAAGAGGCGACTAACGGGATCGGGTGGTCAGGCTCGCTGACTTGGTTGACACATGTCATCCATCGCCAATTGTTTGGAGTCCATGCTCATGCTGCTGTTGATCACTGGATTGTGTGGTCCAGACTCGATTATTTAGAGACTGCCGCCATATAGCTGGAATATCGCTGAGTGCGGCGTAAAACTAAACTAACTCAGTAATAAACAAATGTAGCTAGTATTTTCTTTGATATGGTCATAGTCAACAAATGTAGCAAGAACACTATCATCTTGATATGGCCAAAGGAAACAAATGTAGCAAGACCACAATCATCATGATATGGTCATAGTCAACAACTGTAGCAAGAACACAATCGTCATGATATGGCCATAGTCAACAACTGTAGCAAGACCACAATCGTCACGGTATGGTCATAGTCAACAAATGTAGCAAGAACACTATCATCTTGATATGGCCAAAGGAAACAAATGTAGCAAGACCACAATCATCATGATATGGTCATAGTCAACAACTGTAGCAGGAACACAATCATCATGATTTGGCCATAGACAACAAATGTAGCAAGAACACAATCATCATCATATGTCCATAGTCAACAAATGTAGCAAGAACACTATCATCTTGATATGGCCAAAGGAAACAAATGTAGCAAGACCACAATCATCATGATATGGTCATAGTCAACAAATGTAGCAAGACCACAATCATCTTGATATGGCCAAAAGGAAACAAATGTAGCAAGACCACAATCGTCACGGTATGGTCATAGTCAACAAATGTAGCAGGAACACAATCATCATGATTTGGCCATAGACAACAAATGTAGCAAGAACACAATCATCATGATTTGGCCATAGACAACAAATGTAGCAAGAACACGAGTATGATGATGATATGGCCATAGTCAATTCAGGGAACTGAATTGGTATACTCTGTTAGCCGTGATCGTACACCATTGATGTCTACTACTGTGAAGGGACCCATCAAAAGCAAATCCCACGCCACTTTGCGGTAAATTTCGATTAAATTGAATTGGGTGATCAAACACGATTTCACTATCCTAATGATATGCATATGGCCATATTCAACAAATGTAAAGAGAACACGAGTACCCTCATCCATATGGACATTATGAACCACTATAGCAACACTGGTATCATCAGGACATGGCCATAGTATAAATATGTAGCTAGGAGACTAGTATTCTCATGATATGGGCATAGTATAAATATGTAGCAAGGAGACTAGTATTCTCATGATATGGGCATAGTATAAATATGTAGCAAGGAGACTAGTATTCTCATGATATGGCCATAGTATAAATATGTAGCAAGGAGACTAGTATTCTCATGATATGGGCATAGTATAAATATGTAGCAAGGAGACTAGTATTCTCATGATATGGGCATAGTATAAATATGTAGCTAGGAGACTAGTATTCTCATGATATGGCCATAGTATAAATATGTAGCTAGGGAGACTAGTATTCTCATGATATGGGCAAAGTATAAATATGTAGCAATGAGACTAGTATTCTCATGATATCGGCATAATCAACAAATGTACCAAGAAGACGTTTAATCATCCTCACTACAACAGGTATTTATTTTAAAACAACCTTGAAAGGGGGAAACCTATACTTAACTCGTAGCACGTTCAGAAACAAATGCCTGAAATTAAATATTTACCTGCGAGTTGTTTATACACTCCCCAAAAAGCTCATAGGTGATATTGATATACATTTGAAATGGTTTTGAGGTGTTTTTTGCAAAATTAGTGTTTGAATGTTATTTCGTCATAATGCTGGTTTGTTTAAATGGAACGAATGCACACAGAAAAAATGAATCTTTGGAAACTTTAATGCACCTTTACGTTTGCATGGAAATGTCATGGAGAAAAGGTTCTGCTTTTAGTCGGTTATTGGCATTTTAGCTAATATCGTTATGCCGCGACTCACGGCTGTAAATCGAAACATTAATTGCCACTGGGAGGCTGGGGAGTCTCAATTATTTGATATTTATAGACAGGAGTGGAAGGAATCGGTAGGGAATACCTGTGGTCCCTCTAAACGGGGGATAAATGAGCTACGCTTTTATTGTACTTTTAAGGATGTTTAAACCCCAGAATTTTTACGTAACTCATCCCATGCCCCGCCCATACAGATGTGCATATGCTAAGTTCAGATGCGGCACTGCACCAATTAATATTGAGCTGGGTAGATATAACAATATCCCACTTAACGACAGAAAATGTTTTTATTTTAAACACTGTGTTGAAGACGAAGTTCATGTTTTAACTGCCCGGTTTATAGTGATGAACGTTTTAGTCTTTTAAATACTTGTGATAGTCAATGTCAGAATTTTAGTAATTTTACTGATATACAAAAAGCTGCTTGTATCCTGTCCAATAGCAATATCTGTTTTTATAGCTGCCAAAACCTACCATGTTATTTTAAAAAGGAGAAAATCCGTATTATATAACTTTTTTATTACTCACGTCACCTCGTGTTCACCAGAGTACCATCAATTCGTGGAAGACCTCGGATTACCTCAGCAGGATAGCTACATCCGGTTAATTCATTTGTGGAATCGAACTGTCACAGCAAGTGCAGTGCCTTGTTTTGAGGAGTGTCGGCGCAAACCATTCGTAATTTACCAGAAGCTGGACTTCGAGCCACACCTTCATTTGGCTCTGTGCTGCGACAACTACATCGACGTCAACGTGTCCAGTGGTGCAATAACGTTCGATTCTGGAATCAACAAAACTGGCGACGTGTATGGTTCAGTGTCAGTGACGGAAGAGTACAGGTCTATTGACGTCGAAATGAACGTTTTGTCCAGAATTGTCATCATGGGTGCGTTCGTTTTGCACAAAGTGTTTCGCACGTGCGATGAATTGCCTAATCGAACGATTCGAGCGTCTCTCACGTGTGTTCGCTCGAGTGTCAAGAGGGCCCTCCTGCAAAATCGAGGAAGGAGATCGTGAGAGTGGCGGAAGTACGTCATTGACGCGGTGTTCATAGCAACATGGATGAGTAGGCCAAAGATATTCGTCCTCATTTACCGACTTACTCAACAAATGAACAAATTCGTAATTATCCAAGCTGTTTTGGTTAATTGAATTGATTCACAGATGGTCGCAAATGAGTGTTACAGACACGTACGAGTCATATTTGGACACTGCATCATGTCCCGTCTATAGACCACTATTACTAGGAAGAAAATAATGAGACATATTTTTAATCAACTGACCTAAAATTATTTTATTTGTTTGTAAACAGTCAACCGAGTGTCACCCAGCGGAAAATGTAGTAGTTCGCGTTAGGTGGCTATCTGAGCATGCGCAAGCACTCGAGGGAAACAAAACGAACGGGTTTCCAAGGTTGACCGATATGATGGTGAGTGTCATGTACACATCTGCTAAAGATGACCTAACATGTGTATTGCAACTATACACAAAGAACTTAGTTAAGCACCCCTGACCTCTCACGATTGAATGAGTCCCGATCTTAACCCCCTTTTAGAGCATACATGGGACGTGTTTGGTTCTGCGCAACAAAGGGATCCTTCTGTGCAGAACCTGGCCCATTTGGAAGCTGCTTTACACGAGGAATGGTGTAGACTGCCCTCCAGAGGAACAGGTGGCTGACGGGGTATGAGGGAGAGTGCTGGCTGTCATACAGTCACATGGAGGTTACACTCGGTATTGACCTTCAATTGTGTAAGACACGCAAAATGACATTTTGAATGTCCACATTCACCAATAAATTCAACATTAACCATTCCATTGCCATACTTGTACAGACATGGTTTTACGTGACAATCAGTGTCTTGAAATGAGCAAGTATCATAATAAATCAACATGGATACCAATTTTGTCAAGTGTTGTTTAGCGTGTGCTCTTGTCGCTGTGGACCGCCTCCGTGGTGTAGTGATTAGAGCGTTCGCCCGGAGAGCGGAAGGTCGCGGGTTCGATCCCCGACCGCGTCATACCAAAAAGACGTTAAAATATGGTACTTGTTGGTCCCTGCCTGGCGCTCGGCATTAATGGGCACAACAAGGACTGGTCGGCTCGGAGTCAGTATAATGTGTCTGAGTCGGGTATTCATGCTTCACTGCGGCATGGTATCTCAGTGGGCTAGCACTATAAAACCAGCTTCAGTCTGGGCTATAGTACTGTCGGAAATGCTAGAAAAATGCTTTTTGACTTATATTTAAAATTCAGAGGTATTACAGTTACTTAAATAACAAATATCACTTCAAGAAACATCTACCTAATGTAGACCGAGGGAATAAATTTTGAGACATGCTCTAAAAATGTGTTTTACTGATGAAAATACCAAAAACTTAGAAAAATAAGGGGGTAGTGGGACGTTATTTGATACAAACATTAACTGCCTGTGTTACGTCATCAGCATCCACGGTATCGACAGGTGAAATTGACACCTTAGCACACGCTCGGGCGAGGGGTCATCTCAATAGATGTTTTCTGCAAAATGTTGAATATGTGTACGTAAAGTATACGTATCGGTTATGTTAGGGATCATTTGTGTATGTGTGTTTGTTTTGAAATACCCATACGAATTACTGTATATTGGAAAGAATCCTACTACTTGTGTTACCTTATCGATTGATTGTAGAAATGTGCAACGTTTTAATACATGTTTGGATGTCAACAGTATATTTCATTGAAAAAATATGGATGTAATTCGAACAGTTTAATCTAGTTGTGAACATTGGCCAACGATTTAACGAAGTCACTGTGTAGCTTCTTTAGAATATATATATTCTTCTTCTCATAACGTTTGTAGACCGCCCGTCTAAGCACTCCCTTGTCAAAGTTGTCAAGGATGGTTTTACGTCCCGGTTTTGCATTTGAGACGGTCCCTGTCTTGTATGATTTGTTTACAATATTTTAAACTTCTTGGTAAGACATGCCAACAGCTCTGCAAGTTCTGTAATAAACCCTTTCTAAACTAATGAAAGGTTTGCCTCTGTCTTTTTTAAGCAGAAAAAAACTATAAACCTTTGCAACAATCGACTGCAAATCGTTGTCCATAGTGTACGCTGTGATAAAGATGTGCATGCATGACGGGAAACTTATTTATCAAGACTTAACATTTATAATATTATTTCTTCAATATAGAAACGATAATTAAGTAAAGTAACACAAACATTGCATATTTATTTGTTTAAGAAACACGTTAATTCATATTTTTACACCACCTGTATTATTAGCATAAATGTAAAGACTATTTCAGATTTCTGTTGGTGAACTCTGAAAAAATCTTAAGTTGCTGTTTTGGCACCAAATTCTCTCCTGTAAACTGCCCTTTAAATGCATGGGAATGTTAAATCGGTTGAAATAAAAATTAGGTAGACAATAGACAAGTTGATATATTGACAACATAGTACATTTATCACTTTTATAAAGATATTAAGGCTAAAAAGCATTTTTCTAGCATTTCCGACAGTACTTTAGTACAAGCAGCCGCACATACACATACACATGCATGAACGTCGTCATATGAGTGAAATATTCTCAAGCACGACGTAAAATCCAATTTCACCTCACCTCTTGTCGCTGTGAACAGTAATAAAAAAACCTTCATCCACTGGAGACTCGCACGTAGCAATAAACACGAGTCGGTAAGGAGTGGGGTTTACAGCTTTCTTCGCAATATTCCAGTAACGTAAGGAAGGCGAACGCAGAAATGAGTTGCACACATTATACCCATGTGAGGAATCGAATACGTGTCTTCTTCGTGACAGGCGAACGCTTTAACTAACAGGCTGACTAAATGTTTTAAACATGTACAGATTTGCCCTATGTTACCCATCTGGAATTAAAGTTACATGCGACTGCCTCCGTGGTGCAGTGGTTAGAGCGTTCGCACGGAGAGCGGAAGGTCGCGGGTTCGATCCCCGACCGCGTCATACCAAAAGACGTTAAAATATGGGACTTGTTGGTCCCTGCCTGGAGCTCGGCATTAATGGGTACAACAAGGACTGGTCAACTTGGAATCAGTATAATGTGTCTGAGGGGGGTATTCATGCTTCACTGCGGCATGGTATCTCAGTGAGCTAGCACTATAAAACCAGCTTAAGTCTGGGCTAGTACAAGCAGCCGCACATACACATACACACATACACACACACGCATGCACGTCGTCATATGAGCGAAATATTCTCAAGCACGACGTTAAACCCAATTTCACCTCGCCTGAAGTTACATGCCTAACCAAAAACAAAGCAACAAAAACCCGACAGCAACAAACTCGTTGAATCATACGTAAAATATTAACAAATTGGCCCCTGCACACATGATCCCGTCAGTTTGAAATCAGCATTGACATGAGTAACTGAACACATCTCACAACACCTCTACCCTCATCAGTAATCAACAGACCAGCGAAGATCCGGGTTAGAAATGATCTTCAGTAAACCATGCTTGTAAGAGGCGACTAACGGGATCGGGTGGTCAGGCTCGCTGACTTGGTTGACACATGTCATCCATCGCCAATTGTTTAGGTCCATGCTCATGCTGTTGATCACTGGATTGTGTGGTCCAGACTCGATTATTTAGAGACTGCCGCCATATAGCTGGAATATCGCTGAGTGCGGCGTAAAACTAAACTAACTCAGTAATAAACAAATGTAGCTAGTATTTTCTTTGATATGGTCATAGTCAACAAATGTAGCAAGAACACAATCATCATCATATGTCCATAGTCAACAAATGTAGCAAGAACACTATCATCTTGATATGGCCAAAGGAAACAAATGTAGCAAGACCACAATCATCATGATATGGTCATAGTCAACAACTGTAGCAAGAACACAATCGTCATGATATGGCCATAGTCAACAACTGTAGCAAGACCACAATCATCGTCACGGTATGGTCATAGTCAACAAATGTAGCAAGAACACTATCATCTTGATATGGCCAAAGGAAACAAATGTAGCAAGACCACAATCATCATGATATGGTCATAGTCAACAACTGTAGCAGGAACACAATCATCATGATTTGGCCATAGACAACAAATGTAGCAAGAACACAATCATCATCATATGTCCATAGTCAACAAATGTAGCAAGAACACTATCATCTTGATATGGCCAAAGGAAACAAATGTAGCAAGACCACAATCATCATGATATGGTCATAGTCAACAAATGTAGCAAGACCACAATCATCTTGATATGGCCAAAAGGAAACAACTGTAGCAAGACCACAATCGTCACGGTATGGTCATAGTCAACAAATGTAGCAGGAACACAATCATCATGATTTGGCCATAGACAACAAATGTAGCAAGAACACAATCATCATGATTTGGCCATAGACAACAAATGTAGCAAGAACACGAGTATGATGATGATATGGCCATAGTCAATTCGGGAACTGAATTGGTATACTCTGTTAGCCGTGATCGTACACCATTGATGTCTACTACTGTGAAGGGACCCATCAAAGCAAATCCCCACGCCACTTTGCGGTAAATTTCGATTAAATTGAATTGGGTGATCAAACACGATTTCACTATCCTAATGATATGCATATGGCCATATTCAACAAATGTAAAGAGAACACGAGTACCCTCATCCATATGGACATTATGAACCACTATAGCAACACTGGTATCATCAGGGACAGGGAGACTAGTATTCCATGGCCATAGTATAAATATGTAGCAAGGAGACTAGTATTCTCATGATATGGGCATAGTATAAATATGTAGCTAGGAGACTAGTATTCTCATGATATGGGCATAGTATAAATATGTAGCTAGGAGACTAGTATTCTCATGATATGGGCAAAGTATAAATATGTAGCATAGATATATAAAAAGGAGACTAGTATTCTCATGATATGGGCAAAGTATAAATATGTAGCAATGAGACTAGTATTCTCATGATATCGGCATAATCAACAAATGTACCAAGAAGACTATCGCCATGGAATGGCCAGAGTCAACAATGGCCATAGTATATATGTAGCAATAACACTAGTTTTCTCATCTCATCGATATGGCCAATATGAACAAATGTAGCAAGAACACTATCATCACGCTATGGCCATAGTCAACAAATGTAGCAAGAACACTATCATCACGCTATGGCCATAGTCAACAAATGTAGCAAGGAGGCTATCATCTCATGATACAGCCAAAGTCAACAAATATAGTAACACAACTATCCTCATGACATGGGCATAATCCACATCTCACACAACACCCCTTTCCTCACTGACATGGACATAATCCACATCTCACACAACACCCCTTTCCCCAATGACATGGGCATAATCCACATCTCACACAACACCCCTTCCCCTTAATGACATGGGCATAATCCACATCTCACACAACACCCCTTCCCTTAATGACGTGGACATAATCCACTTCTCACACAACACCCTTTCCTTAATGACATGGGCATAATCCACAAATGCAGCAACTGCACTATCCTCATTGATACGAAATACTGGTAACACCACTAAGTTAACTTTTACAAGAAATAACACAAAACTCATCACGACGTTTTACAACATGCAAAGGGAACACTTAACACTACAAGTAAAACATTTCATTCCTCATCGGCATATATAGGCTAATAGTAGTATACATTACTATACGACAACACGATTGTATCATGTACTTGTCCATGTACTTCAGACAGTGTGACTACGGTAATCTGACCTCACTTTTTAGGAGACACTTTTCAAAAGAAGTTGGCACAATTCTCATTGAAGAGACAACCCACAAACTGTTTGGGGAATATAACCCGTAATCCTAACAGAACAACCTGTAACTAACAGATCATCAATGACGAAACAGTTATGGGCCTTTTTACCAATGTCAGTTGTCATTTAATCATTGATTTTCAAAGGAAAGAGAATTATAAGATACATTTTGAACAATATGTTATGTAAATGCATAAATGGTATTTTATAAGTGGTAGTTTAAAATAACAACTGCGATTGTTAGTGGCGGTATCCTCAAGGAAGTGCGGCGTAAATCTAAACTCACTCACTCACTCCAAAACATTCGAAGTACATTTTAATCTACCACATTTTAATCGTGGTATTATTGTCATTTTAATTTGTGGCTAAATTTGCCTACAATCGCCAACGACTGAAGGGATGATATAAATCCAAATAGGGCCCATGTAGGTAGCAAATGCACTGTAAATCCAAATGGTCCCTAGTAGTGGTGATTAACTTTATTTGTTGGCGATCTATGGCCTGTTTTTATATTGTATCGTCTTCCATAGTTAAACTGTTTTAGATTTAATTATGGTCCGTTTGGCTCAAAATCGGACCGATGAATTGCAGTTTAACTCGAAAACTACTGAACATATTATACTCAATGAAACACTAATCATAATCAAAACACCAGACCAACTGTGTGATTTTTTTTGCAGAATTTATGTCCTCAAAAAAAATAAGTTGTTTAACAAACTATCGTTAAAAGTTTGACCAAGGTCACTATTTGTTACGAGGGCGGGCAGCAAAGAGAGGGACAACCAGAGGCGTGTTCAGAACCGCGAGCGCTCGCATCGGCCCTGAACGGACGCGAGCGCTTGATTACAATAAGCCATTCGTGACCAACTCGTGTTGTTCCGGGACAAGCCGAATAGCTTCTTTATTATATTCTTAAGGGTGAAATACTGTAAATATTGGTGAAAATAAAAATGGTATTGTCATTTTCACTGAGTAGAATATCACTTTTGCTTGGAACTACGAAACGCGAACTACGAAATCGATGTCTCGATCATTTATAAACAATGATCAAAATATAATAAATAGAATATTTTGTTAATGTTGTCAATGGTTACGCAACTCGTGAACATATCAACTTTTTCAGACCACTCGATGACATATACATGTTATTTGACAACATTAACAAAATATTCTCCATGTCTTCTTTTTTTGGAGGTTACGGAAAGGGGCGAGTGGTGACGAATGACATTAAACATGATCGTCATCTTGGTTCGCTTGGCGAGGCAGCTGTGAGAATGGTTCGCGTGCGCGCGCGGGCGCTCGAGCGGGCACAGGCATTCAGGATCGAGCGCTCCCTAGCGTTCGCGGGCACTCGCGGTTCTGAACACGCCTCAGGTGTACGTGAAGCACGTGCCGACAAAGTTATCGAATCATTTACCTGTGCTGTGCTGTCTCCATCCTTTCTCGCGCACCTGGCTGTTCCTCTTTTTGCACCCCTCCCTCGTAACAAATAGTGACCTGTGTCAAAATTTTAATGATAGTTTGTTAAACAACTTTTTTTTGTATTCTTAGGACATAAATTGTGCAAAAGAATCACAGAGTTGGTCTGATGTTTTGATTATGATCAGTGTTTCATCTAGCATTATATGTTTAGTAGTTTTCGAGTTAGATTGCAATTCATCGGTTTTGAGCCAAACGGACTATAATAATAATAATAATAATGCATATTTATGTGTGCGCCGGATCCACCTCTACAGACATGCTCAAGGCGCTACAGAGTCAAGTAAGTACATATGTACAGAAGTAAGTACAGAAGTAATACTGGGGCACATTAAGGGAGATACTATACTATAATAGCTATACTAGTTTTAAATTTATACCTGTGATAGTCTAGTTGTTTTACTGTCCTTCGTTAACAGTTGTTTATAATTTAATTTTTGTTATGATAAATCTGTAAATTGATTAGCTCACACACCTTGTCAAAATCTATAAATTGATTTAGTCACCATATCACATATTGGGCAATGAAATATTGCAGATATGACTTCAAATCTTCACACTTGATCGCGTTTTCGCACACTGCTGTTACCATGGCTATTTCAGTATAGATCTATTGTTGCCAATGACTGTAGCTGAGATTGTATGTAGTCATTGAAGACATATGTTGTATCACAGATACACTGCAAAAGGCTGACGTGGAATTATAACATTTTGTTTGTTTGTTCTGCATAAATTCAACACCTGTTTCTAAGGAGTGACAGAGTGAGTATTGTTTAAGTCCGCATCAGTAGTCGTGCAGTTTTTAGCGGCTGTTGTTCCGCAGAAATAATGTTTCCAAATTTTAATGAGTAAAATGAAGACTGGTATTCCGTTATCTAGAAAATTGTTCTCTTTGTTGGTGAAATGTCACACAACTAAATCCTATTAAGTTCATTTAACAATGGTTAAAATAATATTTGCATTGTATACTGATGAACAGGTACTTATGGTATTAAAGAACTGTTGGTTACAATGAATGTGGAAAGGCATCGATAATGCGATAATCGATGTGTCTTCACTGTACGATGTGGTAGTGTGATATCTTATTTGGCATTATTTTCCGCAATTATCCATTGGGTAGTGGAAATAGTGAAAGGAGAGGAGGTGTCTGCACAAGGTGTTAAAGCATTGGTATGTCGCCAGACCTCCAGGTAAGCGGCATATTTGCTTAAAATAGGGAACACAATTTGAAAACAAGCATAGCCCGTTTCACTTTGAGCTACTTGCGCACAGATACTAATGAATGACTTGAATAACTGAAGACTATTAATACCTACTGGCAATGCTTTTATAGCAGGTTGGGAATGCAAGTATTTTTATCAGCCAACGATAAATAGTACACATCCAACATCGTTTGCATATGACCACAGTGATTCTGAAACAAAATGGACCCAAGTATTTTATCCTTGCCGTTAAGGCCGAAGGAAATGTGATCGAGTGTTCAATCCTCTGGTTAGGCTGATGACGTGTCATTGCACATGCCCTTGTTCGTATTAAGCAATATACATATATCAGCGTCGCCAGTGCTATCCAACATGTTGCTATTTGTAGAGTGTTACATTCTGTCACCTGTACATTTAGGAGATAAACGTATTGTGTTTGGAAATTAGATGAATGTTAGACCGAATTGATAGTCTCTAAATTTCATTGGAAGCTGAACGCGTTTATCTCCATTCTACCATTACCGATTTAAAATCGAACTTCTTCGTTCCGCGGAAGACACTGCGTAATCCGGCATGGGACGAGAGGCGAATTGAACTCGTCTGTGAAGGGTGAGTGGTAGGTGAGTTGTAGGTGCCGTTCGTTTGTTTTTAGCATTGCCACATAAATAAAATGCTGTCCAAAGTAAACAAACTACTGTTTATTCAATGCAATAATGCGATACCTAAGTGCTTGGTTTATATAATCCCAACTTCACAATACCGGAACCCGCCTATTGTTTTGCGTGCCGTGTTACCCTACCCCCTGGCCACACCATAATGGATCGTCTGACCTACTTATTTTCTTGCAAGTAGTTGTTGACAGCGCAACGGTTTGAAATGGCGGACGAGCCAATGTTTACATTTTGAGAAAGGTTGAAATTTGAAGTGACAGTGGAAAATACTTGACTGACTGTCGAATCTGAACCCTGCAGAATCGAAGAATGGATCCTTTTCTGATCGACCTACGACCTGTAACTCATCAAAGACTGTTGATTTTTATGATCGGCGAGTGTCGATCATGATTTCACGTACGTGCCTCCACCCCCGCATGCGACGAAAGTGTGACAGTGCTGCTTTGTGTACATACCACTAACTTGGAATTCCTTGGAACATTGTTTTCACCATTTGGGACTGGATTGTGACCAAGCTTTTATTAAAGTGTACGAACATAGATCACCAGCAGTGACAGCCTTGCGGAAAGCTGGCAGAGAACAGAATTCTGGTGGTTCAATTTTTTACCTTTTCTTTTAACGATGCAACGGGACATGATGGAGTATGAGTGGCATAAATTTGGTGTTTCGCCTGACAGTTATCTTGCGCATTTCCCATTCTAAACGGAAACAAATATACCACTTACCAGGTGACAAATGTTTACTAACGTTCTGCTGCGAATTTTGTATAGATGGGAATGTATTTTTAAACGGCTTTCTGATTTATAAGTGAGATATTGTTTGTTTTTGTTTGGGGCTGTGCATTGTATTTGAGTTTAAATATTTTTATAATACAAGGTAATGTGATAGTGAGGTTCACTTATAATTGTGGACGAGAAATCATATAAATTATGTATTTTTAGAGTTTAATAAATGTTTTATAAGAATTTCTATCACCTCTGTTGTGTTGATATTAGCCATGTTGGAGGCCAAGCTGAAGCAGTGCGGCAGTGTTGTAAACGTGCGCAGTGAAGCGGTCATGAAATCAGACGCATTTTCAATCCAGGATTGATGGTGTCTAATTTTCTTGATTGTCCAATCAAATTCGAGCATTTCACGTACTCATAGAAGATTATTACATGTTGTTATCTGTACAGTGTTACATTCTGTCACCTGTTCATTGTCATATGTTGTTATCTGTAGAGTGTTACATTCTGTTACCTGTAAATTGTCATATGTTGTTATCTGTAGAGTGTTACCTTCTGTCACCTGTACATTGTTACATGTTGGTATCTGTACAGGGTTACCTTCTGTCACTTATACATTGTTACATGTTGGTATCTGTACAGTGTTACAATCTTTCACCTGTACATTGTTACATGTTGTTATCTGTACAGTGTTACATTCTGTCATCTGTACATTGTTACATGTTGGTATCTGTACAGGGTTACCTTCTGTCACCTGTACATTGTTACATGTTGTTATCTGTACAGTGTTACATTCTGTCACCTGTACATTGTTACATGTTGGTATCTGTACAGTGTTACCAGTGTTACCTTCTGTCACCTGTACATTGTTACATGTTGTTATCTGTACAGTGTTACATTCTGTCACCTGTACATTGTTACATGTTGTTATCTGTACAGTGTTACCTTCTGTCAACTGTACATTGTTACATGTTGGTATCTGTACAGTGTTACCTTCTGTCACCTGTACATTGTTACATGTTGTTATCTGTACAGTGTTACCTTCTGTCACCTGTACATTGTTACATGTTGTTATCTGTACAGTGTTACATTCTGTCACCTGTACATTGTTACATGTTGTTATCTGTACAGTGTTACCTTCTGTATCTGTACAGTATCTTACAGTGTTACATTCTGTCACCTGTACATTGTTACATGTTGTTATCTGTACAGTGTTACCTTCTGTCACCTGTACATTGTTACATGTTGGTATCTGTACAGTGTACATTGTTACATGTTGTTATCTGTACAGTGTTACATTCTGTCACCTGTACATTGTTACATGTTGTTATCTGTACAGTGTTACATTCTGTCACCTGTACATTGTTACATGTTGGTATCTGTACAGTGTTACCTTCTGTCACCTGTACATTGTTACATGTTGTTATCTGTACAGTGTTACATTCTGTCACCTGTACATTGTTACATGTTGGTATCTGTACAGTGTTACATTCTGTCACCTGTACATTGTTACATGTTGTTATCTGTACAGTGTTACCTTCTGTCACCTGTACATTGTTACATGTTGGTATCTGTACAGTGTTACCTTCTGTCACCTGTACATTGTTACATGTTGTTATCTGTTGTTATCTGTACAGTGTTACATGTTGTTATCTCAGTGTCATTCTGTACATTGTTGTTATCTGTACAGTGTTACCTTCTGTCACCTGTCATTGTACAGTGTTACCTTCTGTCACCTGTACATTGTTACATGTTGTTATCTGTACAGTGTTACCTTCTGTCACCTGTACATTGTTACATGTTGTTATCTGTACAGTGTTACCTTCTGTCACCTGTACATTGTTACATATTTTTATCTGTACAGGGTCACATTCTGTCACCTGTACATTGTTACATGTTGGTATCTGTACAGGGTTACATTCTGTCACCTGTACATTGTTACATGTTGTTATCTGTACAGTGTTACTTTCTGTCACCTGTACTTTGTCATATGTTGTTATCTGTAGAGTGTTACATTCTGTCACCTGTACATTGTTACGTGCAAGTTTGTGTACAGTGTTACAATCTTTCACCTGTACATTGTTACATGTTGTTATCTGTATTGTGTTACATTTTGTCACCTGTACAGTGTTACGTTTTGTCACGTGTACATTGTCACATGTTGTTATCTGTATAGTGCTACATTCTGTCTCCTGTACATTGTCACATGTTGTTACCTGTATAGTTTTACAATCTTTCACCTGTACATTGTTACATGTCGTTATCTCTATAGTGTAACATTCTGTCAGCAGTATATTGTTAAATGCTGGTACAGTGCCACGTTCTAATTACATTGCCAACAGACAACATACTGTAACTATCTTCTTCGACCTAAAAAAGGCATAGGATCCAGCATGGAAACATTGTATTTTGAAAGATCTGCACAGATTTGGATTGAGGGGCAGATTGACACAGATAAGCGTTGGATTTTTGATCGATAATTGAAACGTGTTTTGATGCGTTGAGTACATAATGCGTTTTGATGCGTAAAAACAAATGAATCCAACTGGTTTGAAATTGTCTGGGCTGAAAGCGATTAATACTGTGTGCATCAAAATATATATTGACCTAATATTCAGATAATCAAGTACATTTTGTGTATAAATTTGATCAGGTTGGGCCGTTTCATAAATTTAGCATTAAATACAATTCTACCATGACTTCAGTAAACACTGGATTGTGATTGGTTAATTGAAGTCATTCAGAGGTATATAATCACGTTATACAGGTCTCTGATTTTCCGTGCGCAATCATACATGGTTTACGGAAATGCACTATTTTTGTCTGCCCACCAACATGGCGGACACCAAACAACCTACCGATGCATCGATAAATTACGGCGATTTTGCTGTCGGAAATTACACATATGTCTTTAAAGATGGATTTAGCGATGATGGGCTCGACTCACTACTTGCGTAAATCACAGCAATAGGTGTTTATACATACAAAAGTACTTCGAAAGCATGGAAACAAATATTCAGTCGAACAAGATCAAAACATCGTCTGCTTTCCGAATAAAAATTCAGCAAAAACAAATATGTTTACGTTGATTCTATGTTATGTCAGAATAGATCCAGCAATAGACTGCTACATAATTTCCGTGTTAAATTTATTATCAGCTTTCGTCAACGATATCGCCACTGATCTTGATCCGGTAACGGAGGATGCATTAACATCGAACGCCGAAGAAATTTTAATGCCTCCCGTCCACATAAATAAACAGTTGGGTTATCAATTCAAACAAAATGATATTATGAAATTTGTACTGTTTCAAATTTAGCGGTAGTAAAACACAATTACAGAATCTGCAAACCGTTCTGTTTAGCCCAACATATTTTCTTTTTAAAGTATAATATCGTTGAAAAAGTTATTTAGCTTAGTCATGATCCCTCTTATCCATTACACTGCTTGATCTAAAGTAGTCTATTAAAGTATAATTAATTACCTTACCTTGTTTATGCCAGAGGCACACCCTCATGTCCTGATCCACCCTTTCGGAAATATCACCACAAAGCTGGCTCTTTTTCAACAGACTCGCGAACATGCCAGCGAATCCGATTCAATTTGAATTCACTACACTTTGAAGCCACTAGGTCACAAAACACTTTCCAAAATGTAGAACATAATACCCGTAGAATCGAATTTGAGCACAAAGTACACACATGAGTGTGAGAGTCACCACAGCTGTCGCACGCAGACGTAGCTCTAGGTGCGTGAAATCGTCAAGTTGACAGGGCGCAAAATTCAACAGTATCTAAATTCGGTACAACACGGACTTCTCGTTATAGCAAAAGCGCCTCTACTCTTAAATTTTGTACCAGTACCAGTAATTAGATATCAAAGACTATCTCAGTCATACAATCAGGTTAACCTTGCGCAAACTGTCAGGGGCTCTCCTGTCGCATGTTTCCAAATTTGCACGTAAATGTAAACAATGACTTCCGAGAAAAGGCCAAGGCCATGAGGTTGCTGCCATTATTCTGGTGGGGAAAGGGTCTACTGTGGAATTTTCAAATGTGAACCAAGCTTTTTAAACTTATTTGATATATGTTTTCCAACTTATCAGTTAATGATTGGCGATTGATGCATTGAAAAAACAAAACGTGATTTGTTATTACTGAATCTGGAGTTTGTTAGTCATTGACGGTTTGCACCAATCACCCCGTTTCGGGCGATGCCACTTGAGATTGGAATGCGAGGCCGCTTCACGTATTGACTCGTAACCAAAGAAAGAGCTCCACCTGAAATTGTTCATAACGCGTTCGGTTTTAAATGAAATTTAGAGCTATTATAATTTCGTTATATACCTCTGATTTTCCCACACAGTAGGTTTATCTCCTAAATATGTCATTGATAACTTAAAGGTTACATAAAAAAAGAACGACATTTCATAACTTATGCCCGATTTTCATTGACTCTGATTACATTCACCCACGACTGGAAGAGTTAGAGGCACTATTTCACACCACACTTCTCGAAAAATAAATAATGCATTTCTCTCAATAATACTATCATCACTCAGGGAAGCTACCATTTACTTTATTGAAAGCAATACGTATGTAGATGCTTGATTGGCATTTTAGAAGATGATATTTGATGAACATAGATATTTTTTTCTGGGTTACATCTTCTTTTATTCTCGAGTACAACGTTTCAGGGCTTGTTCTGGCCCCATCATCAGGTAAACTGAACAGTAACTGTTAACTCTGGCCGTGACGTCACAATGCTTATGACGTCACAATGCTATGACGACGCAATACATGTGGTGGTCAATAGATACAGATGACATGGCTCATAGAATACATGTTATTATGAATATATAAGATGTCATTTACTGCAAAATTAATGGATCAATTTAGAACTGTGCAGATACTTATACAAAATTGTTGATTGAATTAGAAATGTACAGAGACGTATTTATAAATGTATAGAATGTAAAGTAATAGCAGTGTATACATAGAAATTATGCTTTATACATGGGAACAGTTACGAGGGTAGGGTATTGTCATATACCATGCATTTGGGAGGTAGACACCCTGGTCCCTGTTTATTGCTGGTTTTGTGCGTTTGATGAAGATAGCTTCAATCAACTTGCGTTTACGCCAGGCACTGATGTTTTTTTGAGAGGACTTCAGTTTCCCAGTCAATTTCATGATCGGGATTATTCATAATGTGTTCAGAAACTGCAGATTTTAGATCTGATTTGTCCACTGAAGTTTTGTGCTCTTTCACACGTGTAGCTACTGGTCTGCCTGTCTCACCAATGTAGATGTCACCACAGTCACATTTCAGTTTATACACACAGCCTTTAGGGTTGGATATAGCGTGATTGCACCCCTTACCATTTGCACGTAGCAAAGTTTTAAGGGTTTTGCCAGATGGGAAAGTGGTGTCAATGCTGGCCATTTTCTTTAGGAGTCTGCTGACTTGGTGGCTGATGGGCCCAACATACGGGATGTTGATGCGGATGGGAGATGGTTCAGGTTTCGGAGGAGGCTGAACTTGATCTTGTAGTGTTTTCGTTATGGTGGTTTCTACAAGGTTCTTAACCATAACCATTGTATGTGATGAATGTTGTCATCAGGTGGTCTGTTTCTTGTTGCAGTAGGTCAGGGCTACAAATCTTTTTTCGCGCGTCTCGCAAGTGTGGCAACAATTGCTCTCTTGATTTGGGGATGGTGGTTTGAGTGATAGTGAATATATTGGTCTGTGTGGGTAGGTTTCCGATAGACCGACGTGATGAGCTGGTTGTTTGAGCTGTCAATGGCGATGTCCAAGAAAGGGAGGTTGTTATGCTGTTCTGTTTCCATCGTAAACTTAATTCTAGGATGTTGATTGTTGAGGTGATCTAGGAGTGCATTGGGGTCATGATGGTTGTCTAGGATAGAGAACGTGTCATCAACTTTCCTGTGCCAACATAGTGGTTGGAATGGTGAAGTAGCCAGAGCAATTTCCTCAAAGTTGGTCATGAATATCTCAGTTATGCAGTTTCTGAACACATTATGAATAATCCCGATCATGAAATTGACTGGGAAACTGAAGTCCTCTCAAAAAACATCAGTGCCTGGCGTAAACGCAAGTTGATTGAAGCTATCTTCATCAAACGCACAAAACCAGCAATAAGCAGGGACCAGGGTGTCTACCTCCCAAATGCATGGTACATAAAACAGTAAGACAATACCCTACCCTCGTAACTGTTCCCATGTATAAAGCATAATTTCTATGTATACACTGCTATTACTTTACATTCTATACATTTATAAATACGTCTCTGTACATTTCTAATTCAATCAACAATTTTGTATAAGTATCTGCACAGTTCTAAATTGATCCATTAATTTTGCAGTAAATGACATCTTATATATTCATAATAACATGTATTCTATGAGCCATGTCATCTGTATCTATTGACCACCACATGTATTGCGTCGTCATAGCATTGTGACGTCATAAGCATTGTGACGTCACGGCCAGAGTTAACAGTTACTGTTCAGTTTACCTGATGATGGGGCCAGAACAAGCCCTGAAACGTTGTACTCGAGAATAAAAGAAGATGTAACCCAGAAAAAATCTCTATGTTCAATACGTATGTAGACTTCAATATAAATTAAAACGTTCGAATGAATGAATTAATGCAACGTTGCACTAAATCGACTCTCGCGCCCTCTACCTCTTCAACCGAACCCCATAGGGTTATGTCCCTTGGCGCGTTCTTGTCGAATATGCTATAACTCGAGACAGAAATCAGTACTAGACAAAATGACGTTATTGTCTGGAGTAAAAACACACTTGTGACTGAAACCAGCTCGGCAAACCTGCAACACCGATTGCGTCAGTTTTCGATGTACCGAGAAACTGTGTACATTCCATGTATGACAAATGTTCTCTTTTTGAAAGCTGTTCGCCTCGAAGTTTCAATTGTCGATTTCAGGCAAGTCGTAAGGGATAATAAGTCTCTTATTGCATCAATAGGAAGTTAAAGTGAGTACATATGCCCCAGTTAAATATATATAATATAGGCCAAAATATTGTCGAAAATGTGTGAAATTGTGCCTTCAAAATTTGATATAACGATTGTTATCATAGTAGACAGCCGTCTGTACAAAAACGGATTGACACAATGCGCATCCCTATACACAAATGCGTTACGTTTACATGCATCAGCCGGGTCAGCGAGCCTGACAACCCAATAGTGCTGGTCAGCTCTTACGATAGTCATGGATTGCTGAAGATCAGTTCCACCACGGTTGTACACGCGTCTAATATTTGTGTAACCTTTGAGATGGATATAAGTTAACGAATGTATGTTAAAGTCAGTATAACTGTTTCAAAGTCAGTGTTTGATTGGATGTCCCAATACTCAAAGGTCACATCCAACGTAAAACACAACTTTGCAGATTCTGATACCGTTCGGTATGGACTTACAGTAACAAATGATCAAAATGCAAATTTAACCCATAAAGTATGCAAATAACGCGATGTAAAAACCCTGCGAAATCGGAGTTCAAACGATTCACTAAATTCACCCCAGCTGGGGTGAAAAGTGGTTTCAACAGCTGTGCTGCGCTGCGCTGCACTGCGCTGATTGTGCATGCGCAGTGAATAGGTTCGCGCAGCTTGGAAGTCAGGCCTCTGTTACAGACAAAATTCAGTGCCCGTTTTATTGACATCTATATGTCTGCCTGCCTGTCTGCTAATGACAATATGCAATACACAACTTCGATCACTGACCACATGCAATTTGAAACTTAACGCCTATCAGACTATACACCATTAGCTCGTGCACCCGAGTTCTATGAAAACAAGTTGTAACTCGGAAACTTGGCAAAGCAGGAGACAAAAATAGATGACAGTAGATTGTGAGAACATATAGCCTTCATTTTTCACACCAGTTGTCACGATTTCAGGTTTATACAAACCTGAAAACAAGATACCCCTGAAATGTACATGAATTCTGCATCGGCCCTCATATCTATTCCTCATATGACGTCACAGAGACGCGCGCTCTGATTGGTTGAAATTTCGTTCGCGGGTGAGAATTGTGCACTGTTGTCAAAAAAGACGATTTAAGTTAATTAAATATCGAAATGAGTAGTTTTAATGACGGGGTTTCATTTATAACGATGCCAATTAGTGATTCATGTATTTGTACCCCCTAGAGTATATGTGATCTTGAAGTGCACGCCCACCCGCTCTGACTAGGTTCGGTATCCTGGGTGCTTCGTTTCGAGGGAAGTAAACCCAAGTACAAAATACTGCACTTTTGATTTGCGACTGTACGCTTACAATTTTGTCTATTTGTTTTTTTCATAACCAGAAATGTATATTACATGTCATGAATAAGTGATAATTGTGTTTTAATTATGTTTTTCTTTTTTAGTTGCAATGTGACCTTTAAATTTTACGATGGGCATTTAACACAATGTTTGTCGTCAGTTACAGCTGGTCTGGGCATAAACTGTACCTTACAGTGGGAACTGTAAATAACGCAACTGAGTGGGTGTGCATGTGCGCATGTATGTAATCCTTTGATATTCTTGCCGTTTTATTTTCAACCAGGTGCAAGAGCAAGCGATGGTCTTTCACAATGCATAAATCATTAGACTGGTGGATGTGAAGTCAAGAACACCACAGATCAGGAAACGTACAAAGAGACGAATTATTTGTACTCTACAAGCTCCGCCGTTACATATTGCCAGACGCACACAGGGAATAGGTACGAGCAGACGTGCTGTGAGAATCTCCAGTAAACTGAGAGCACAGTTTTTACGTATACACACATACTGATACAGAAGACAAACAAGCAGATGTGCAGTGTGAAATCTTCAGTAAACTAAAAGTACTGTTTTACATACAGACAAATTCTGATACGAAAGACATACAAGCAGATGTGCTGTATGAAATCTCCAGTAAACTAAAAGCACTGTTTTTACAGACAAATTCTGATACGGAAGACGTGCAAGTCTAGGTGTTAAGTATAATTTCCAGTTAACTACCAGAACTGCCTTGACAAACAATATACACAACGACACACATTATTTCCAATGTCATATGTTTCGTGACGTCGCAGGTACCAACAAACAGTGCCTTCAATTTCATACTGCACCAGTAGCATATCGGCATGGCCTTCCAACCAATACATTTATCAAAAAAGAACAGGTGCCCTTATTGGTGCCATTCTAATATGTATACTTTGCTCCTACCGTGTTCCATTTTCAACACTCTTTTCTATGAGGAATATTAAACCCCCAGTACCCATAACAGTAGTAACCAACAAGACAAAGACTAGCCAGTGCTCGAATGTATTACACAAGATGACCCAGGGGAAGTGGATTACCAGACCTTTGACAGTGGCAGAGATACACGAGTCAGAAGTCTTCTATGCCTTGGCTGTCAAGATGCACGGTGTCCCAGCAAGTCTACAGCGATCTGATGGCCAGTGCGGTAACCAGGGCTATTCGAAAGTGAGTCATTTTATTCGCGCAATGTGTAATCCAAGGGGACCAACTCCATGTTGCTTCAACTTTAGATGTAAGAACATTGGTGTGGAGCAGTGTCGATGCTCCAACTGCTGGGACCTTCGTCAGTCCATTCATGCCGAGTATTCCAAGTGGAGAACAAGTGACCCAAGATGCTCCCCGCAAGAGAAGACTGAGGAGGAGATCTGCAAGCTGTTGGATGGGGCCTATATCTCTTTCGTAGGGGATTCACTGATCAGGAATATGTACGCAGGCTTGCTGATGACTATCAGACAAAACTTCGAAGACGGTGCTCTGAATTCCACTGAAGATGCAGGTACACCGTTTTTCTTTACGAGAAAGTTACCTTGTTTCGTTACCTTTTGTACGCTGCATTGATTTAGTCTGAAATCCTTTATTATATGAAAAGTTCCTGCTCCTAACGTAGTACATTAATAAATGAAACAAATCGGTAAACGAACAAACTATATACTACTACCACGATTATCACTACCACCACCTCTACTACCAACACCACTATCATCGCCACTAACAACAAAAATCGAAATTCCATACGTTTCCGAAGCCAATAGAGAATAAGAGGTTCTTGAGATGAGATGAGATGTCCAAATTCTTGGTCCCTTGCTATCATACAATAACAACATATCATGACATTGTTTCGGTAATAATCGATACGGAGGCATATTTAACAGTTTTAACCAGTATTTGACAGCGTTTATGCTTGTAGATAAGTGCATTGAGATCTGCCACATTCACTGTAAACCATTGCGTTAACTGTATTCAATTTAACACTAAGATATTTCTTGCATGCATACAAATGTTCTCTCTCTATTTGATGAAAGTCTACTCATCCCCAGATTTCAACTCCAATAGACAATATTGGGTTTATTTTTCATAAAAAATATTTAAAAAGGTTTCGTAATTAATATCTCCAAGTGTACTTCTTGTCTTCATAATACCGATAAGTACTTTTTGCGCTTGAAGAGAAGCATATTTGACATGCATGGTCCAAGAGAAACCATTGGTAAAATACAATCCCAAGTATTTATAATAGCTAACACAGTCTAGTCGTATACCCTTCAATAACTACTTTGTTCTTCAGAAAATTTACCTCAATTTTTAAAGACTACGATTTTTGTTTTCTCTACGGTAACTGTTAATTTCCATTTATCGCAGTAATGTTCAAGTTCATGTATTTGATTCTGGAGGCCACTAATGGTGCTTGAAAACAAGACAACGTCGCCTCTGCGAAAAACAGGACAAATTTGACTATTGTATGGAGTTGTATCCCACTTGAACGATTAGTTTTGATTTGAACAGCAAGCTCGTTGATGAAGAATGAAAACAGGAACGGACTAAGTATACATGCTTGCCTTACACCAAGTTGTAATTCAAACATTTCTGAAAATTGTTGATTATTTTTGACACATGCCTTCACGTTCTCATACATATTAGAGTTTCCTCAGTTTGTTTCTAAGACCGTGACATTGAAATAGAGACCAAAGTTCGTTTCGCTGAACAGAATCAAAGATCTTCGCAAAATCTACAAATAGGACATAGAAAACGCTTCTCCTTTTGAATTCAGATGTCTTTGTATTGTACTCTGCAATATAAACACGTCAACAGTGGCATATTCATGTCTAAATCCAGCTTGCGATTCATTTATCTTATCCATTGTATCTCCCCAGCTTACAAGTATGTTATTAACTATAAAATTGAAAACTTTACTAAATATACTAAGTAATGTTAATCCTCTATAGTTATTTGGGTTATTTGCATCCCCATGTTTATGAATTGGAACAATGATACCAATCGTGCAACAATGTGATAATTTTCCAACATAATATTAAATAGTAGTTCTAGGTATGATACGATAAGGTCTGACGAATGTTTAAAGAATTCTGATGTCATGCTATCACATCCTGGTGATTTGTTTGACATCCGTTCCGTCATTTTCCAGTTATATGTCTATCCTTTTGTTGACAATCTCTGTTGTATGGGTGCGGTAGGGTGGCCCAGTGGTTAAAGCGCTCGTTAGCATAATTATTAGTATCATACTTTATATTAGATTCAAGCACTTAATCTATCTGAAAGCTATCCGCATGGTGACTACTCTATATACCGAATTTAAGTCTCGCCCAATATTTTTAACGCGTTTGATGCCTTATACTGTTTGAATCCCAAACTATGTTAAACGTGTATTACAAAACACTGATATTCAGATAATCAATAACATTGTATGTTACCTTGATGTAAGATACTTTAATTTTATTTGTCAATGACGATTTAACAAGTTTCCGTGTCAACCATCTCAGGAGGGTGACAACTGGGAAAAAATATTACCCGCTGCCACGGTAACCGCCAAACTCTCCGCCGAGAAGCTGTATCGCTTACAATCGTATGACGTCATAATATGACGCATGTAGTGCACGGAGTTGGGAAACCGTTCGATTAGCTATTTTTGAGTTCACTATGTACACATTTATTTTACCGACTATCCCTACTTTATTTAAACTATTTTTAACATTGCATCATTTGCACACTCAACGTAAACATAATTAACCATTTTCAAAGCAGTTTTAAGCTTGTCAGAATATGTTTCACTGATTTTCAAAATCCAGTCGAGAGGCAGACGCCATTTTCTTTACATCTCATTTTGTAGGTAGCAAGCTTATCGATATTCAAAATTTAACATGGTGGTAAGATAAATACGTTGTAACCTTCTCCTCTGGTATAACGATCTGATGTACGCATCGCCTACCGGCTCGGGTAACACTGCTACAAAGATGCGTACATCAGACCGTATTACCCTCGAAAGAAGCATACAGCTTATAGTATCTAAATTTATTTGTGTAGGGCATTTTTATTGTATTAAATACGAACGTGGGATTGATCACGTAACGACTATAACACTGCATGCGAAATTTCATGACATGCTTGATTTCATCGACTCTGATTAAATTCCCATAAAGACTTTGCAAGCGGTAAATAATGAATAATGCATGTCATGATAGAAGATCACAATGGGAACAAAGTATTTCACATAGTTTAAAACTCTGTGCTCATTTATTTTAGTACTGGTAATGTTAATATATATTTTGTGTTCAAATACATAATACAGAATGATGCATAAGTTTCTAAGGCATAAAAACATATGAAAATGTAAACATTTACAAATGTTTCCCTACCTAAGGAAATATTCGTATTTCCAACCCGAGTAAACTTAGAAACATTGCAGGATCCGATAACAATTATAAGGAATGAACTGGAAATACTGTTTATACCTCAGGAAATGATTAAGCATACAACTCACTCACTCACGCATGCGCGCACGCATTACCTCACTCACTCAATACCCACTCACTCACTCTGGAATCATCGCATCTATGATTTTTAATTGAAATATATTTTATCCATGCAAGAATAGGATTGGGCACAAGCTTTCGAAACTTAGAAAAGCCCTCTCACAATAATTACGCAATTTATCTTACAACAATGTACACAAGTGACAGACATAGGCTAGGATATGTACAACAGATGTTAGCTGAGAAAAAAGTTTGTTTCAGAGATATAGATATGTACATATTTGAAAACATTCTGATTTTCCGTAATTGAGAGACCTGCCTTGCCATGTTAGATACGATGAATATCATTCGGTGTACTGTTCTATTAATGTTTAACAATATTTTCGAAAGATTTTAACAGTTTATGTCTTTGAATAGTATGCAATGGGCATTCAAGGAAGTAATGAAAAACATTCTCACATCATATGCATGGCCACATTGACATGATGCGTCATATTTTACTTTTATTCTAAATAAATCACAATTAAGTGTACTTATCATATATCTTAATCTAGCGTGCAAAACATCTAACATCGTTATTCCATTATGAATAATATACAGGTGCACATTTTTCTTTCACGTGGATATAAGTTTTAAGTAATGCAACAGAGTCGCAATTTCTACTAGCTAAGGGAATATTATTCCACATGATGCTGAGTGCCTCAGTCTTGTACATGGTTGGCTAAAATGATCTGAGTTCTGAATTCATAACATGTCCGGATGCCTAATACAGGTGCGAGTAAATCCTGAAGAAAAACTGTTGCAAGACCTTTTTGATTTATGAAATAATGATCATTTGCATCTTTTCCTTCTCTCAGAAAGTAAATCCCATCCCGGTTCATAATACAATGAACTGGAAGATGCATATCTTGCAAGACCAGTAACTATGCGAGCTGCTTCAAGTAGGAGTTTTTCTAATCTGTTGGCTTGTTTAATCAACCATCCATCCCATATCTCATGCGTACTCAAAATGTGTCCTTATACATGCAGTATATATTTTCGCTAAAGTAGAAACTTTAATTTCCGAAATGCTCCTATCATATTAGATGTCTTTTCGACAATGTTTTCTCTATGATGATGCCATTTGACGAGAAGGTTAAAACCAAATGTTTATGAAAAGCAACAGTAACTATTTTTGATATTGCAGCAATAAAAATTCATATTAATGCCTTTTCGGCCATCTTTCAAAGTAAATAACATAGCTTCAGGTTTTTTCCTGATTGTAAGAAATTAACCAGTCCTTTGCTTAGTAATTCTAGATTTTCATTCATGATTTTCCATCAATTGTTTTTCCTTTGAAAAAGTTCCCAATGAAGTAAGCCGAGGTATACAATGTAGTTTATCGGCTATCTCATTTACATGCACAATAAAAAGAAATGGGCCTAAAACTGAACCCTGGGGAACTCCTGCTTTCAAGACCATGGGCTTGGATAACAACCCATTAACAAAAACTGATTGATTGCACTTGCATAACTATTAAACCAATCCAAGAGCTTTCCATGTACTCCATACATCTCTAATTTAAGCATAAGCCCTTTGTGCCAAACTCTATTTAAGGCTTTTGATACATCGCAAAAGACTATACAATAGTATTCTTTGTTATCAAGTGATGTACAAATTTGATTACAAATTTCTACGAGTTGATGTACAGTAGAATGGCTTCTCCGAAGCCACACTGGTGTTTATATAACTGATCATTAGACACAAATAAACATGCTTAAACACACCTCTTTCAAACAACTTCCCAGCAGAACTGGGAATTTATGCGATAATTTTATTCAACCGAATGATCACCTTTCTTGAATAAGGGCATTCATGCTTCCGCTGGCTAGGATACACACACAAAAATTTAGTGACACATTAAATAATATGCACAGGGCTGGACTTATGGAAGAAACACGTCTTCTGAGTAAGTGGTGACTAATCTGGTCTGGCACAGCAGCTTTCTTTAGAGATAGACATTTAATGATAACTTTAACTTCGATGTTAATGTTTTCTAATACCGTATCGTTACGCCTGTTACTCTGTGGTAAACAAGTGGTATCTGCACCATTTAGATTAGATATAGACTCAAACTTTTAATTTAACATATTAGCTTTATCAAAATCTGAAAAAAAGCTGATGGACAATCTTCATCTGCATTTCTTTTCAAAGCGGGATTGGAGGAAGCAGAACCTGATATCTTGATCAAACTGCGTAACATATTCCAATTTGATGATCTATTTTCACTATAAAGTTCGAATAAAAATTCGTCAAGATTTAATTAAGAAAAAATGTTGTTTTGCATAGCATTTCATGTCATTAACTTTATTACGCTGTTGTTGTTTTTGTATTGCAAAACATCAGCTTCCTTCTGTGTACTCTTAGCTGTTTTCCTCAGTCGATCCCGCTTCCTACTTTCACGCTGAATACTTGATTCGTGCCATGGTTTGTCATAAGGTCTTATCATCACAATTCCAGAAGGAATTCATATACATTGTTTGGTATAATCGTTAAAACGTTCATAAATTCACAGCAAGCATCGTCAACATTAGAACACTCAGTAAACAATGACAACTAATCCGTACTGTTACATCTGTACAGCTTCCGTACTTTAACGACGTACAACTGTCGTAAGGACACGATGACTTTGCGGAACGCTGTGCTGTCATACTGTTCTGTATGTCTTAGTTGACATTGTCTGTGTTTCAGAAATCAAGAAACGTTGCTCTGGCTCGAACATGTTTGGAGTGGAACTATGTCGGAGAAAGGTTCCTCGGACAACGTCAGAGTTTTGTCGGGGTCGGGTTCTACTCAGGTTTAAAGCTTACGTCAACGTTCAATATTCAAAACAGTTCCATAAAGCTTTCTTTGACGCCCCCCGAAAGAAGAGATCATATTTTGTGGTAGGGATAGGATTACACGTGGGAATGGACTCGAATTCAATATACAATCATTACCTCAAACCTGTACTTGATTTTATGACTAAACATCCGTGGCCGAAGCTTCTGTGGGTGCACACCGACGCACCTGGCAGTATGAAAAGGTCCAGTAGTCAAAACAAACCGCAAGTATTAGCTTTTAACGAAAGAATGACGAAACTGCTGAGGCCACATGGAATCCCTGTAATGCCCACCTATAATATGACGATTGGCGTGAGGAGTTTTGACGGGACGCATTACGGCTTAGGCACTAATGTATTGAAAGCTAAAATATTGATAAACTATTTAAAAGAGTTACAAACTAAAGGCATTTGGTGAATTGTTGTTCATGTGGGAAATAGTTTGTACATTAAGGGATTGAATGGTTACTTATACACTTGGCCATCATCATGGTTGCTGTTCAAAACATTCACTATCAAGCACCTTCCGCTGGATTTATAGACACTGATCTGAGACTTTTGCAAACCGGTTCACCCAATACGATCGGTAATTTTCGTTTAAAACTACTGATAACATTTGTATTTCCTTTATATACTGAATGGCAAAAGAAACGTCGTATGTAGATGGGATAGTAACAGGTGGAATGGATCATTCTATGGTTAACAGATAGACAAAAGGACACAATGAAAAGATAACAGAATGTTTTTTGACAAACATTTGTTTATTAAAGCATTTGGTGTTGTTTGTCACGTCCTATTCACCGATGACGTCACTGGAAGGAATATCGGGTGTGACCACCGTTTGCATTCAAAACTGCAGCACACCTCCTGATCATAGAGTGCGCGAGGCGATTCACATAGGCCATAGGAATCCGAGCCCACACTCTCAGGAACGCTGTGCGTAGTTGGTCCGCAGTTGTCGGACTTGGTCTAATGTCATTGAGGCGTCTTTGGATCTCATCCCACAAATGCTCTATTGGGTTGAGGTCTGGGCTCAGGGCTGGCCAAGGCATGGTTTCCACATTATGCTGCTGCATAAATGCTGTAGTGAGTCTGGCGGTATGTGCACGCGCATTGTCCTGCTGGAAAACGTGACGCCGATGACGTGAAAGAAACGGCACAACATGGGGTCGTAGGGCCGGGCAGCTGTCACACCAATCCCTCTTCCTATACCGAGATTCTGGAAGATTACAGGCCCGATTTTCTGGTTAAGTCCGATTCCACCCCATACCATAATGCTCTGACCACCCCAAGCGTTTCTCTCCATCACACACTCATCATTGAAGCGTTTTCCTCTCGACGCCAGACCCTAGTCCTCCCATCAGCCACAGATACGCAATAGCGACTTTCATCGGAGTAGATAACAGTTCCCCACTGTCTCTGATTCCAGTGTTGTAGTTGTTGTGCCCAGTGTAGACGTTCGCGGCGGTGACGTTGCGTTAGCACTGGACCCACGGCAGGACGTCTACAGCACATGTTGCTGGCTTAGAGGCGTCGCCGAACGGTGTTCTTACAGAACAATTGAAGTCATTGGCGATGACAGTAGCACGTTGACCTGCGTGTAGACGTCCGATGGCCTGCTGACGTTGATCCCTTGTTAACCTCGCCATACCTGCTGTAGTCGGGAAACGACTGAAGGATCGGTAGTCAAGCTGGGAATTTATACCTGTATGCACTCGAGATGCACGTGCAGTGTGCTTTCAATGTTGCGTTTGGTTGAACTGTTCCTTGTCCAAAAATAGTGACACTTTTTGAAACCATCCAAAAAGTTGGTGTGTTGTACAAACTTAGTCTTTTAGTCTTCGAATCATGTTTTTTAAATGTTGTTTTCAGTCATCAAGTGACAACTAGTTAATCAAAATACATCATTGATACTAAATAAATAATCTGAAAAATACGACGTTTCCTTTGCCTTTCAGTATAGCATTATACATTAATAGTTTTGAAAATGTTTATTGGTCATTTAAACCATATAAATAAAAGAAAATAGATTGATACCGGCACACGCTGTAAGGACAAACAAAATGGCGGACGCCGCTGCAGACGCTTTTTCTCGAGTTCAAAATTTGAGAGCGAAGTTTTCAATTTGGAAACATTTTCAATTGATCTCTTGTAAAGTACAATTACATCTGAGTCCTGACAGTGTTCAGTGGCATAGTTTCAAAAGAAAGGGAACAGTAATTGCATTACCTTAACCCATGTGTTACACTTTCACAATATATATTGCAATACGCCAACACATATAAGAATATATCGCAATACGAAAATTTTGGCGACACCTAACCCTAGTTTTAATGTCCCTTCTTTGCATTCTACAAGTTCCCAATTGAAATATGTGATATATCATAGATTATGTATTCTCTGGATGTGGAGCCTAAGTGCATTATGACATTGATGTAAACATACTGAGGCAAATTCCACGCATAAGGATTGTTCTTCCCGACTTACTTAACATACAAACACGTAATAAAGTGTGCCGCATATTATGTCAGTAAAATACCTCCGTGAGTGAGCAATCTGCTTGTTCCCATTTCGCCTACATCCCATTTCGCCTACACCCTTATCAAAACAAATGTACACTTAAGTGAATATAGGATTTGTATGCTGTTCACTTTAGTTTAATGGACTAACCCAAATAATGAGAAACAAACTTGTGAGTCGGGTTGAGTTGGTCTTCTGGCGATGGTACCGTACCGGTAACGGTCTCAGTGGTGTTCTTCAACAGAGTAAAAAGTCTCACATAAGTCTGTTTGGTTTTATTTGGCAGCAAAGAAAATGCAACAGGATACATTTTCTCGTCCACCATACAATGCACAATGTAAACCTGCGCCCACAAACTGGGTCATGTGAAGAAAGTACCATCCATGTACAGGGTCTCTGTCTTACTCAGAATATCTAGCATATCAGTTGTAGCAAATACGAGCAGCTTGTCGTCAACACCGTCGTCGATGCACAGGAACTGGTCGCCATTTAGGGTCTGAGTCCAAGGTTCTTGCAGATCAACCTCAGCTCGAGACTGGGGAAGAGGTGGAATACACTTGCTTCGCTGTCGATACAGTCCGGACTTCAGCTGTTGAAGGATGGTATGGTTGCTGCGTTCACGTCTTCAGATGCATTCAGCTCATCATTGTATATCTGCTGAACTGGAGTGATGTCGGTCTGCACACGTTCACGGAGTCGGCTTAGAAGACGCGTATGGTCTTCAGTCTCTCTGGGATGGCAGTGGTCAGATGCAATGGTGCAACGTGCCTTGCATCCTGTCTGAACCCACTTCCATGTTGCCACCTGACTGCATTCAGTCGATAGCCTATCCATCATATCCTGTCTGTAATAAAACTCTCTGAAAACATGCGTTTGCCATTTTGACATCACAAACAACATTTCCAGTGTGTTGCCAGCTCGGAGAGTCCTTGGATGGGTGACGTGTTTGGCAGCTTGACTCCTGAGAGTTTCTAGGACTTGAGTCCATCATATAGAACTTGTCTCTGCCCGCCTCTCTGTGTCATAATATAATTCTAGCGCCTCTGAAGATATGCGTAATAATGCCATTTTGACATCACAAACAACATTTCACATTATTATTATATACTTTATATTAAAACAACAGTACACGGAGAAGAGAACATAACAAAATTGCACATTGAGCAGGAAGCCTGAGAGTAGCCACTTTATTAAGGCTCTATTAAAACAACAAATCTTATCAACATAGATATGAAGTGACTTTGATCTCAAACCTATTACAGTAATTTGCATTATTAAGCAACAAACCACTTTAATTAATAAAATTACCAAACAAAACAGTAAACATATTCTTTTCACGACACTGAGCAGGAAATGTTGGCCATCCCATTCACTGAATGAGGGGTGGATGAGTTGCCATCCTCAATTACTGTAGGCGAAATGGGATGTAGGCGAAATGGGAACATCCCTGAGCAATAATGGGAATGCCTGTCTGGAGTGATAACTGAGTAACTGATAAAGTAGCCTCGTCAATTCAGTATCCAACTGATATAAATATACCTGCACCAAGTTTCTGTCAAAGAGTTAATTAACAGAGTAATTATTTTCCATAATTACATGTATCATTAAAGCATCATTTATGTCATTACAATGTTCTCTGATACATTTCATCACATGTCTCATTCAATATTATAAAGCTGCATATGATAGCATGAACTATGTTACTGTTCCAGTTCTTCTTGAAGTGTGAAATCATGTTAGTCCTTCAAATACTACAAGTATTCTAACCGCTATTGTCGTTATGTTTACAATCGGCCTGATATTTAACACACACGCGCGAGCGCGCGCGCACGCACTCACGCACACACACACATACAACTTCGGTTCAGTTTTAAAGGGTTGATTGCATTCTACTCACTCGAAATAATCTTAAACTTTAAGCATGCACATGTATTGTGTCTTGGGGCAATGTTTGGTATGTTCCTATTTCAGGATTGTCAATAAAATCTTGATACTCGGACAGTTGTTTGTTCTAAAAAGTGTCTTTCCAAATTTATTAGTCTTCATATTTCACTTGTTAGTAATATGTATTTTTAACATCAGGCTCGCTGACTGGGTTGACACATGTCATCTGTTCCCAATTGCGCAGATCGATGCTCATGCTGTTGATCACTGGATTGTCTGGTCCAAACTCGATTATTTACAGACCGCCGCCATATAGCTGGAACATTGTTGAGAGCGGCGTAAAACTAAACTCACTCACTCACACTTTAACATATGTACATATAAGTATTCTAACCGCTATTGTTATTATGTTTACAATCGGCCTGATATTTAATAACTCTCTCTCTCTCTCTCTCTCTCTCTCTCTCTCTCTCTCTCTCTCTCTCTCTCTCTCTCTCACACGTATGTACATATTTCTCTTTGTCTGTACACAACAAAAGTGCATTCATTACTTGTTGACTATGTTACGCAGAGCACAAAATGATTCCAGTATCTTTATGATACAATTGTATAATGAGCAAAATACCGTACATACACATATACGGAACTCTTATAAATCTAGGTTTGATTGCACAGTGATTCAGTGGTCCAACCCTAGTTCCAAATCCCCGGTTCTACCACCCCTGTTACTGATCCACAATCCTGGTTACTCACTTATTGTTCAACACCCTGCTTACTGATTCACTGGTCCACAACCCCGGTTATTGATCTACTGGTGCACAACCCTGGTTACTGATTCACTGGTCCACAACCCTGGTTACTAAAAGCTTAGTAAAAGCGGGAAAACTGTCATGGTTAGGACAATAATGTTCGCCACAGAATTTTTTTTCGCAGTAACTTAAAAGTTAGGCACAAAAAAAATATAATGGAATTCATCTTCAATTCCAGAGCTACACAAAGGGCATAATCGTTAAGACTTTTCTAAATCATATTTTCTATCTTCATTAATCATTAGATTTGTAAGACCAAGTCTAAATCGAACAATGAATTTCTAATATTTTTAGCATGAAGACAGGATAATTTTTTTCAGGTTCTAAGGTATCCTTAAAATTGACATAGGAGGTATAACGTGAACTGTCACTGAAAGTAGACATCCAGCCTTGCCGAAGGTTATCAATCAAACGTTGTCGAAAATCGGTGATAAACACACCTACATTTTCCACAGATTGTGACAGCCATATATATCCAAAACCAAGAGAGAAAAGTAACATACGGATGTGAGAAGCTCATATGACTTTACCCAGATTATTATAGTGCAATAGCATGTTGTAAGCAAGTTTGGGTAGGCGATGTGTTGGCATTCTTAAAATTCTAATCCAGAATCGAATACATTTTACCTTAGTAATCACGTATAGAGGGTAGCGTCCACATTCTCCATATACCATAGCATTTGGTGCAGACAATCCATCATTAAAAAACCTTTTGGAAGTAAGTGTACCTTTTCTATAACATCTAATCTAATATATCCCCAATTTTCTGAACAATAGATAAGAATGGGCTTGATTTGTGTATCGAATAGTTTAAAAAACAAATGGGGTGGCACCATCCCTAGTTTATTAGTTACAGCGAAAACACGCAGAAGAGCACTTTTGATGAAAAGTGAAAGATCGAAAGCAGATGTCTTTACATTCATTGTACTGTTAAAGAGCAAACAAAGATAGTTATAATCTTTAGCTATAGAAATACCTTGTCCCTTGTAAAACCATATTTCGTTTGCAGAGAGCGGCCCACCTCTTCGAAATACAACAATTTTAGTTTTGTTCATATTAACAGCAAGACCACAGTCGTCTCTATAAGAGGCGAAAATATTAATTTCATTTTGTAATCCAACAACTGTATCAGAAACTAATATCACATCATCAGCAAAGAGCAACAGTAAAATTTCAACACTGTCAGGGAACAGTTGAATGCCATGTTTGCCCGATTCTTGTATTTATGAGACAATTCATTAATAAAAAATGAGAAGAGAATTGGACTAAGAACACAACCTTGTCTAATTCCAACAGGACAATCATTGAAATCAGTGAGGCCATCTTTACATCTAACACAAGTTATCAAGTTAGAATACATGGACTTAACCATTCTGAACATTGTGCCGTTTTCTAAGACATTCAAGCAACTTAACATGGTCCACAGAGTCAAACGCTTTCTTAAAATCAACAAATGCTAAGTACAATTTATGTTTACGAAATAACAGGTGCTTTGTGATAATGGCGTAAAACGTGAATACATGCCCATGGTCTTGAGTGGAATAATCTTTCCGAAACCCAGCTTTGTGTTTCAGGAATAATATTTCTGGTGCTCCAGAGTTCACTGGACACAAACGCAAACCTAACACTACAGACACTTCTAACCCCACTAAATAACACCCAAACATTCAAAGCCTTAGGTATAATTCTTATCAAAACTGGACTTCTACTTCGCATATAATCCCAGATAGTGCTAACTTTAAAAATGCAAAATCAAAACATAAACAAAACAAGTACTATATTTAAAATACAAACACAAAACATAAAAATAAGCAAAACAAGTACCACCTAAACCATCCCGTAGTTCATTCCCCCCTACTTCTAACAAATTTCCGAATTCAAAATTCATACAATTTTAAAGAACAAATAAACTTTTGTATTTTGTACTCTTTTAACCATTACATATGAAAGACGTGTGGTTAGTCTTAAGCGGAACACCAGATTCGTTCTTAAACAACTTGTGGTTAATTAATACCGAGCCATTAAAAGTTGCCAAAACGTTGCCTGCTTCACTCTCGCCCGCCAACGAAACCACAGAGAGGTTACGTAACTCTGCCGCCAGAGCACTGCTGCAAACCGGAAGTGACGTTATGTGAGGAAAGATTTTCACTTAGTTGTATAGTATGACCAGAAATTATTGAGAATTTTAGGAATATGTTTCATTGAATTTCTAGTATAAACAACCTTGACCAGCTATCAAGTGCTTGGTTTCATTCAAGAGAGACAACTCCGTTACTCTTTTTTCATTAGTTTGTGAAGAATTATCCCCTTAGTTTACTTGCTCGCAGACAACATTTTCAGTGATCCTCAGTATGGATGATTTAGAGAAGAGGAAGTTGATTTTAGAGTATTATAACAAGGACATCAGATCAGCTAAAGTGATTTCAAGTAGAACAGGCATCCCTTTGTCCACTGTTTATCGTGTTTTGAAAAATATTGCAAATGGATATGGCATTGAGAACCAGGGATGCGCAGGTAGGCCCAGAAAATTGACTGTCGGTGACAGGAGACGGCTTGGTATTCTTGTTTCTAAAAAACAAACGAAGGAGTTTAGAAAACTTAAGGCTGGATATGATTGATAGAGGAACTGTGTCTGTCTGTAAGGCGACAATTAGAACTGAGCTGCATGCGATGGGTTGGCAGAAAAGTCGAGGAATTCCATCACCGATCATGAAACCTGGACAACAGGAGCTAAGGTTGAACTGGTGCTTACGGCATAGACATTGTAACTGGGACAATGTAATTTTCTCAGATGAAAGTTCTGTGTGGCTGTTTCCTAATACACTGGAATTCTGGACCAAACAAACTGAAAAACTTTTGCATCAGCGCCCAAAGTACAGTTCGAAATTGAACGTGTGGGGTGGCATATCTCTGTTAGGGGCAACGCCCCTTTGCGCATTTGAAGGGGAATATGAACAGTGAGCGGTACACAGATATTCTCGAGGGACATTTACTTCCATCTGCTCACGTGTTCTATGGAAAGTTTTGGATTTTCCAGCAGGATAACGACCCAAAACATAGTTCAAAGCATTCACAGGCCTGGTTTCGGACCCAAAATATGACATGATTAGATTGGCCAAGCTATAGCTCTGACCTAAATCCAATAGAAAATGTTTGGGGACTTATGAAGGAAAGTGTCAATAAGAAAAATCTGTAAAATATTGCTGAAATGAAAGAAGAGGTGGTCCGATATTGGGACAGCATGGACCACGACTTCTTTGATCAGTAAAAATTTCCAATCTTAAATTCTAAATAATTTCTGGTTGTACTGTATATAAAGTGTTTAACAAGCTCGTCATTTTGCTGATTTCATGACGTCAACGAAGACATGCCGAATCGCTGCGTTGCCGTCAATTGCTCCTAGGGGTCGGGTGATGGTGTCACCATGCACTGATTTCCATCGGACCCCGTAGTTCGTGCTAAATGGGTTATGTTTGTGAGTGCGAAGCGAGCGTTGTGGAAGCCTGGAACGATATCTTACTTGTGTTCAGATCGCTTCACAGAAGTTAAAGAATTAAAAGTACTTACTAGTTGTAGTAAAATATGTATATGATTGTTGACGAAAAGGCTTTTCAACTAACACGGTTAGTTTCAGGGACTGAAAACTGTCGGAAACAAACAAGGTTAGTTTCCAGAAATGGAAACTGACAGTAAAGTATCATTGTTAGTTTCCATTGCATAAAGCAACTGGAAACCATCATAGATGGTTTCTATTAGTGAGAACTTGAATGAAACGATCGTAGAAAAATAAATTTGACTCCATATGCATATATCCAGAAACTTACGTTAAACTGCCTATGTATTATATAGGTTTTAGTTTCGTGATGTTAGTGTTTCTGTACACCAGAATTCAAATAAAAGATATTGTCACATAAAATAAAATTAATTTCAGGAAAACGGAAACCTAATTCAAAGAATATGGAACCTGGAGATTCTTTACGGTTTGTTTGGTAAACTTAAGGAAAACTTCAATTTATAAGAGATTTGATGGTACATATAAAAGCTATTTAAGCAGTGTAAAATAAATATAGTTTGCAACGACAACAAAAGTAGCGGATGATTTGGCCTATTTTCAGTGTACCATGGTGTTCCTTTTGGTTTTTGTGTGAACCATATGTTATCGATTTTATTCGTTTGATTAGTTTGTCACAGATACCTGTGGTGAGACAGACTTTGATCGCGTTTTTGCAAACATCCGTTACCATAGCTATTTCACAGCAAGTCATATGTCTGCAAATTTTGTAGTTGCGAATGAGAGTACATACAGTCATTGAAGACTACCTGTAATCATTACACAAACAGTTGTATGGTATAAAGTAGACAATTAACCACTCTGAGATGTTTTAAATAAACAAAACTGAGACACTCTGATATGTTTAGAATGTTTAGGATTAGAACTACTGCAACAACATGTAGTGATTTTTTATTTTATTTGATAACTATGTGAAACTAGATTATGACAGAAACCTATCTCAAAATACTTGGCTAATCTTTATCATAGATATTCTCGATAACTGTGGATAAACACCGCGAGAGGTCACCATGATCTGATGGTCATGGGTGTTTTAAGAATACATGTGTATCAGCGTTGTCGAATAACATACTCATGAGTGATCGTGCTACGTTCAATACATTTATAGTATTTTGCATCAACAATGTGCTCAATAAGCTATCTGTGCAATATTAACACTTGACTCAACCTTTCACTACATTATGGTGTATAAATGCCTGAGGTCCCTGTTCAGGTATTGCAAAGCACTCTCTACATATGGCATTGCATTTTCTCAATGTAACGATGTGATGACGTTGAATTGTAACTCCTAGTTAATGCTATAAATACTGAACCTTTTCATTATACTCTCTCTGATGTCTCTCTCTCTCTCTCTCTCTCTCTCTCTCTCTCTCTCTCTCTCTCTCTCTCTCTCTCTCTCTCTCTCTCTCTCTCTCTCTCTCTCTCTCTCTCTCTCTCCCTCCTCTCTCCCCACCCACTCATTGAATTAGTATTGTATATAACACACATTGATCGCTGTACCTATTTGGGCTTGTACTGAAGTAGTGCATTAGAAATTTACACTTGAATTAATGCATTTAAGTCTTGTTTAAGTGTTTTTCAATACGGTTATCCCCAAAATAATGAAACTGAGTATAATTACAGGTGGTAATGCACAAGTTCTAAGTTAATATGGTACACTTGGTTGACACACCTAATTGTATCCCATTTGCGTAGACCCATGTTCATGTTTTTGATCTACTGGAATGCCTGGTCCAGACCAACATCTGTAGTATTGCTGAGTCCGCCGTTAAACAACAAACAAAGAAATAATGTGGTACAACACGAGGTGCAGAGTCCACCATACGGTTAATATTAAAGTCATATAGCCCAGTTACTCCAGGTTAGGACATTTATGTTAACTCCATCAAGCATATGAAATAAACAATTCAAGATGCTTCCACTGGTAAAGTCACAGCAATTTGTCTTCACGAAATTGATAAATGGCAAATATATACAAACCTGACTGACTACAAACACAACAAATCTCTGCTTGTGTTACGGTTGAGAAATAATTCAGATAAAAGGATTGTGAGAACCCTTTAAACTGGCTACATAAGACACAAACACGTTTATAATATTCAATAATATATTGAATAAACAATAACAAGGTTACAATGAATGACAGTACAGATTTCCAATACAATTGAGTCACTAAAATATTGGGTCAAAAATTGAAATATTACTTCAACAAAGTCTTGATACTTCTGGTAAACAGATGTAGTGATTGAAGATTGCTGACAGCTGTTGAACTCAGTGTAGACGAGGCCTCTGTCTAAAAACGTCGATGTTAGCAGGCAGACCAGCGTAAATACAAAGTAGTAGTAGTATTCCCCTCATACATCTCAACACCCATCTCCTATATACCTGTTATACAGTTCTCTCGAGTTCTCGAGCCGGACGCAACAGTAACAAAGAGGAGGTAACTCTATCTCGTCAGCTTACTCTCTAAACTGCTGAAATTACATAGACCAAGTTGAAGATCCAATCCAAGTTCCAATCCACACTCAGCATTGTAAACTTTTGTGACCCACAATAACTAAAAGTTAATTAACGTGACATTTTAATTAACCAAAACACATCCTCATAACTCTTGAAAGAGAGTCTATTGTCCCATAGCAGCTATATCATGCGCACGTGTTTCTGAATACAATAATCAAATAGTTATAACACGAAATGGTGAGCGTATCCTGTCATATAGCCGGCGCGCGTCACAAACGCACCTAGTGTCCGGTCAGTAGGTCACACGAACAACACGGACATCAATTTGATGGATGGTCTGTCAAACAACCTCCATGCGTCTAACAGCACTTCTTGCTGTTTACCTGAGGTTTAACTTGTGTGACTCTTTTGGGAAAGACTTAATGATGCTCGTTGATTTTTTATATTTTTGTTACGGATGATTAGAAAGGAGATATTCTTTGTTCTGTTTATGTGAACCACCTCTATATATGTATGTTTGGATCAAAAGAATAAGATGCTTGAATAAATTGTATTTCATTGCACAATAGCGTACATTTACGTACGCACCACGAAGCATCCAGGCAGGCTGTCTTATAAGGCATCGTCCAACCTTATGTTATATGTTTATGGCGGGTGCCACCGGTGGGGCAGGATGCGCTCACCTTTTCGCCCGAACACCTGGTATCATCACTATTTTTAGAGTTATTCATAAACACGTGTCTGTCATCGTATCGCATGGTTCAGGCCCGATTTGTTTACAGTCAACATTATACATTTGTAATACTGCCGAAACAAATCTGCTCATGATATAGTCACAATAGATAGGTCTGGTGGTGCACTGGTACCTTCTGGTAGTTTTCGATTTCTGAATAAAATATGTTTTGTTTCCACGTTAAGTCTGACTGGTTTTGGTACTCTTTTCCGAGCAGAACATTAAAACCATGTATTATTTCTTCGCTAAACTTGGCACATGGATAGGTCTGGTGTTGAACTGCTTCTTTTCATAGTTTTTGATTCTGAATAAAATATTGTTGCGGTGAAACTTAAAGTCTAAATGTCATTACCGCTACGACGGCAAAAATACTGATTTTGGAAAACCTAGTCTAGATTTTGCTTAGAAAAGATTTGTGACTGTCTATAAGTATATTTGTGCAATAACTGGTCATTCATTTAAATTGTTTCGATGCATTTGTGATTTTTTAGTTTTTAGCATGAATGTAAACATAACAACTGGCGCAACAATAGCTCTCAAACAGTTATCAGGACAAAGGATACAACTGAATTCCTTTGACCTTTCTCATACGTTAAAAGGCTTCAATGAAATACTTGGTTAGATAGCTTTGACCTAAATCCAATAGAAAATGTTTGGGGACTTATGAAGGAAAGAGTCAATGAGAAAAATCTGTAAAATATTGCTGAAATGAAAGAAGAGAGGTGGTCCGATATTGGGACAGCATGGACCACGACTTCTTTGATCAGTAAAAATTTCCAATCTTAAATTCTAAATAATTTCTGGTTGTACTGTATATAAAGTGTTTAACAAGCTCGTCATTTTGCTGATTTCATGACGTCAACGAAGACATGCCGAATCGCTGCGTTGTTGTCAATTGCTCCTAGGGGTCGGGTGATGGTGTCACCATGCACTGATTTCCATCGGACCCCGTAGTTCGTGCTAAATGGGTTATGTTTGTGAGTGCGAAGCGAGCGTTGTGGAAGCCTGGAACGATATCTTACTTGTGTTCAGATCGCTTTACAGAAGTTAAAGAATTAAAAGTACTTACTAGTTGTAGTAAAATATGTATATGATTGTTGACGAAAAGGCTTTTCAACTAACACGGTTAGTTTCAGGGACTGAAAACTGTCGGAAACAAACAAGGTTAGTTTCCAGAAATGGAAACTGACAGTAAAGTATCATTGTTAGTTTCCATTGCATAAAGCAGCTGGAAACCATCATAGATGGTTTCTATTAGTGAGAACTTGAATGAAACGATCGTAGAAAAATAAATTTGACTCCATATGCATATATCCAGAAACTTACGTTAAACTGCCTATGTATTATATAGGTTTTAGTTTCGTGATGTTAGTGTTTCTGTACACCAGAATTCAAATAAAAGATATTGTCACATAAAATAAAATTAATTTCAGGAAAAACGGAAACCTAATTCAAAGAATATGGAACCTGGAGATTCTTTACGGTTTGTTTGGTAAACTTAAGGAAAACTTCAATTTATAAGAGATTTGATGGTACATATAAAAGCTATTTAAGCAGTGTAAATTAAATAAAGTTTGCAACGACAACATAAGTAGCGGATGATTTGGCCTATTTTCAGTGTACCATGGTGTTCCTTTTGGTTTTGTGTGAACCATATGTTATCGATTTTATTCGTTTGATTAGTTTGTCACAGATACCTGTGGTGAGACAGACTTTGATCGCGTTTTGCAAACATCCGTTACCATAGCTATTTCACAGCAAGTCATATGTCTGCAAATTTTGTAGTTGCGAATGAGAGTACATACAGTCATTGAAGACTACCTGTAATCATTACACAAACAGTTGTATGGTATAAAGTAGACAATTAACCACTCTGAGATGTTTTAAATAAACAAAACTGAGACACTCTTGATATGTTTAGAATGTTTAGGATTAGAACTACTGCAACAACATGTAGTGATTTTTTTTATTTGATAACTATGTGAAACTAGATTATGACAGAAACCTATCTCAAAAAATACTTGGCTAATCTTTATCATAGATATTCTCGATAACTGTGGATAAACACCGCGAGAGGTCACCATGATCTGATGGTCATGGGTGTTTTAAGAATACATGTGTATCAGCGTTGTCGAATAACATACTCATGAGTGATCGTGCTACGTTCAATACATTTATAGTATTTTGCATCAACAATGTGCTCAATAAGCTATCTGTGCAATATTAACACTTGACTCAACCTTTCACTACATTATGGTGTATAAATGCCTGAGGTCCCTGTTCAGGTATTGCAAAGCACTCTCTACATATGGCATTGCATTTTCTCAATGTAACGATGTGATGACGTTGAATTGTAACTCCTAGTTAATGCTATAAATACTGAACCTTTCACTACATTATGATGTATTCTCTCTCTCTCTCTCTCTCTCTCTCTCTCTCTCTCTCTCTCTCTCTCTCTCTCTCTCTCTCTCTCTCTCTCTCTCTCTCTCTCTCTCTCTCTCTCTCTCTCTCTCTCTCCCCCACCTCTCTCTCTCTCTCTCACTCACTCATTGAATTAGTCTTGTATATAACACACATTGATCGCTGTACGTATTTGGGCTTGTACTGAAGTAGTGCATTAGAAATTTACACTTGAATTAATGCATTTAAGTCTTGTTTAAGTGTTTTTCAATACGGTTATCCCCAAAATAATGAAACTGAGTATAATTACAGGTGGTAATGCACAAGTTCTAAGTTAATATGGTACACTTGGTTGACACACCTAATTGTATCCCATTTGCGTAGACCCATGTTCATGTTTTTGATCTACTGGAATGCCTGGTCCAGACCAACATCTGTAGTATTGCTGAGTCCGCCGTTAAACAACAAACAAAGAAATAATGTGGTACAACACGAGGTGCAGAGTCCACCATACGGTTAATATTAAAGTCATATAGCCCAGTTACTCCAGGTTAGGACATTTATGTTAACTCCATCAAGCATATGAAATAAACAATTCAAGATGCTTCCACTGGTAAAGTCACAGCAATTTGTCTTCACGAAATTGATAAATGGCAAATATATACAAACCTGACTGACTACAAACACAACAAATCTCTGCTTGTGTTACGGTTGAGAAATAATTCAGATAAAAGGATTGTGAGAACCCTTTAAACTGGCTACATAAGACACAAACACGTTTATAATATTCAATAATATATTGAATAAACAATAACAAGGTTACAATGAATGACAGTACAGATTTCCAATACAATTGAGTCACTAAAATATTGGGTCAAAAATTGAAATATTACTTCAACAAAGTCTTGATACTTCTGGTAAACAGATGTAGTGATTGAAGATTGCTGACAGCTGTTGAACTCAGTGTAGACGAGGCCTCTGTCTAAAAACGTCGATGTTAGCAGGCAGACCAGCGTAAATACAAAGTAGTAGTAGTATTCCCCCATACATCTCAACACCCATCTCCTATATACCTGTTATACAGTTCTCTCGAGTTCTCGAGCCGGACGCAACAGTAACAAAGAGGAGGTAACTCTATCTCGTCAGCTTACTCTCTAAACTGCTGAAATTACATAGACCAAGTTGAAGATCCAATCCAAGTTCCAATCCACACTCAGCGTTGTAAACTTTTGTGACCCACAATAACTAAAAGTTAATTAACGTGACATTTTAATTAACCAAAACACATCCTCATAACTCTTGAAAGAGATTCTATTGTCCCATAGCAGCTATATCATGCGCACGTGTTTCTGAATACAATAATCAAATAGTTATAACACGAAATGGTGAGCGTATCCTGTCATATAGCCGGCGCGCGTCACAAACGCACCTAGTGTCCGGTCAGTAGGTCACACGAACAACACGGACATCAATTTGATGGATGGTCTGTCAAACAACCTCCATGCGTCTAACAGCACTTCTTGCTGTTTACCTGAGGTTTAACTTGTGTGACTCTTTTGGGAAAGACTTAATGATGCTCGTTGATTTTTTATATTTTTGTTACGGATGATTAGAAAGGAGATATTCTTTGTTCTGTTTATGTGAACCACCTCTATATATGTATGTTTGGATCAAAAGAATAAGATGCTTGAATAAATTGTATTTCATTGCACAATAGCGTACATTTACGTACGCACCACGAAGCATCCAGGCAGGCTGTCTTATAAGGCATCGTCCAACCTTATGTTATATGTTTATGGCGGTTGCCACCGGTGGGGCAGATGGATCTAAGAGCGCATTGCTGGCAGAGATATATTCATACGATCGCTCAACCATGCCGATTGCCGATTAATTATTTTCAACTCTGTTTTTCTTAAATGTGGATATAACTGTCATTCCGGATATCTCAAATAATTTTATGTTTCCAACAGACACATGCATGCCTATTTCTCTTCCTGCTGTATCTGTGACACGGCTTGTAACAAAAGTCCGTTTGGTTCAAAATCGGACTCGAAAACTAATACACATATAATGCTCAATGAAACGCTGATCATCAGGTATGCAAAAAGAGGAACAGCCACGTGTACGCGAGGCACGTGCACAGGTGCTAACAAAGTTATTGATTCATGTAACTGTGTTGTGCTGTCTCCATCATATTTCGCATACCTGGCTGTTCCCTCTCTTTGCACTCCTCCCTCGTAACAAATACTGAACTGTGTAAATAGATTAACTTGTTAAACAACATTTCTATTTTCAGGGCATTAAATTCTGCAAAAAGTCACAGAGTTGGTCTGATGTTTTGATTACGATCAGCGTTTCATTGAGCACTATACGCTTTATTAGTTTTCGAGTAAGATTGCAATTCATCGGACCGCTTTTGAACCAAACGGACTACAATACCCAATCCGCTGCCATACGTATTGCGATATATTGGGAGCTAAAGTGTTCGCAAGGATTGATGCTGTACCTGCAGATCCTATTTTCTTCATGCTATTTATTAGATGAACACTGGAACATGTGACCTTGTTTTCTGTTTAAACACATTTAATTCAATTGTCCACAACATTTGCCTTTAGCAGTTCTATTTAGAACTCAACAAGTATGAAACTGTTCGCACTTTCATTCTTTCAGCCTAAAGCAATACGAATGAGTGACATTTATTGTCTTCACAACCACAGTATCTGCTTGTCAGCTACTTCTAAACTATTTTTAGGCTGACTGACTGAGTTTGGTTTTACGCCGCTTTGGCAATATTCCAGCAGGATCACGGCGGGGACACCACAAATGGGCTTCACACAAATGTACCCATGTGGGGATTCGAACCGGGTCTTCGGCGTGACGAGCCAACGCTTTAACCACTAGGCTACCCCCACCGCCCCACTATTTTTAGGAATATTGTTGGTTAGTTGGTTTGTTGTCCAACACCGCTCAAGAATATAGAAATAAAACTAAATGTCTCTCACACATTGAACTGGAGTTAACTTTAAACACTGTTTAAACTTTCAACTAATGAACGTGTTTTGAACATTTTCAACACTATAACACAAATAACACTAGAAATGGGCTTCACGCATTGTATCTATGTTGGGAATCGAACCAGGGTTTTCAGCGTGACGAGCGAACAATTTAACCATTCTAGGCTAACCCTCCGCCCCAGACAGAGGATAGATAGTCAGGTAGATACAATACAAGTTTTGAATGTACCGCAAAGGTGACTGGACTGTTAATGAATCACCATTAAACCACTGTAGCATGAAATAACAAAGTGCCTCTCAGACATTAGCAATTGCATCTTGAAACAAAGGAACAATTATGGTTCAACAATAAACAATAAACAGCTTGAATGTCTTGATAGTTTAAAACATAAGCTTCAGTCAGTTACTCGAAGGTGTGGGTTTTTTCAGAAAAAGAAGCATATCCATAATCTGACTTCACTGATGTTGGTTGATGAGAAGGGGCGTTGGGGAAGCCTAGTGGTTAAGGCGTTGGCTCGTCACACCGGACACGGGTTCGATTCCCCACATGGGCACAATGTGTGAAGCCTATCTCTGGTGTCCCCCGCCGTGATATTGCAAAATATTGCTAAACGCGGCGTAAAACTCATTCACTCTCGTTGATGAGACACTGTGTCCCCCGCCGTAGAAGACTCTTTCAAGCGGCACGCTGGTCGTTGGAATACAGCAACATCGTTGCTAACTTTGGACAAACAAGGAAACATTGGTCATGATTCAGGTCATTCTGTTTTCCGGCTGCAAGTGTTATGCCTGGTTCACTTTGATGCTTTGCTACTTCCAACTGACACGTCCGAGAGGAAGATTCGGCAGGTTCTGGTCCTCCCAGTAGACCTTCCAGAACTGATTTGGGGCAAGATGATAAAGATGTGGAATCAACTTCTGTTAGGTCTTCACCAGATGTTGATTGTGCTGTTCTGTCGGCTGTGCTGAGGTAGTTCCATTTGCAGACGTTTGTGATTCACTCAAGATCAGGCAGTGGTGGATCAGTGCTAGTTTTCACAACAGTTTAAGATTTGCACCACGGGGAATGCGGGTTGTTTAAGATACCATTTTCCTAAAAATAAATCACACTTTGAGCAGCAGACATGTATGGGAGGAGTTTGAACCTGAGGTCAACTGCTGCAGGGCAAGATGTAACATCTCCTGTATATCAGGGACCAGATTACCTTGTCCCAAGATCAGACGCCATGATGCGTTTCATTTTCAGAAACTGCTGGAGAGATTTTATCATTTGCACACAGAATGCTAGTACTCAACAACAACTGATGCCTATAAAGCATTACGATGCTTGAACTTGATTGATGTTGATTTCTCCCCTGCTGAACAATGTGTTGACATCTTTCTACTGTTCCACCATCCTGTTGACTGATCCACTGGTCCACCACCCTTCTGACTGATCGACTGGTCCACCACCCCTGCTGACTGATCCACTGGTCTCACCAACCCTTGCTTACTTCAATCCACAGATCCACCACCCCTGCTTACTGATCTCACTGGTCCACCACTCCAACTGCTTTACTGGATCCACCACCCTGTTTCACTGATCCACTGGTCCACCACCCCCGCTTACTGATCCACTACCCTGTTTCCTGGATTCACTGGTCCCACCACCCCTGTGTCCTGATCCACTGGTCCACCACTCCTGCTTACTGATCCACCACTCTGTTTCTCATCCACTGGTCTACCCTCACTCCTGCTTACTGATCCACCTCCACCCTGCTGGACTGATCCACTTGTCCACCACCCTCCTTTCCCTTGTGATCCACTGGTCCACCAATCTGCTTACTGGTCCACCACCCTGCTTACTGATGCACCTTCCTGCTTACTGATCCACCACCCTGATTACAGATCCACTGGTCCACCACCCTGCTGCTGGGATTGATCCACTGGTCCACCTCACTCCTGCTTCACTAATCCACAGATCCACAGCCCTGCTTACTGATTCACTGGTCCACGACCCTGCTTACTGGTCCACCACCTCTGCTTACTTCAATCCACTGGGTCCACCACCCTGTTTCTGGATCCACCACCCTGCTTCCTGATCAACTGGGTCCACCACTCTTGCTTACTGGTCCATCACCCAAGCTGACTGGATCCTCTGGTCCACCACCCTGCTTGCACTAATCCACAGATCCACCACCTAACGCTTACTGGATTCACTGGTCCACGACTCCTGCTTACTGGTCCACCACCCTCCTTACTAATCCACTGGGTCGTCACCTCTTCTGACTGATCCACCACCCTGCTTCCTGATCCACTGGTCCACCACCCTGCTTACTGATCCACCCACCCTGTTGACTGGATCCACTTGTCCACCACCCTGCTTACTGATCCACCACCTGCTTCCCTGATCCACTGGTCTCACCACCCTCCTTCCTGATTCACTGGACCACCACCTGCCAGCCTGATTCACTGGTCCACCTACCTGCTCACTGGATCCACCACCACTCCTGCTTACTGATCCACCACCCTGCTGACTGATCCACTGGTCTGCCACCCTGCCTAGTCTGATCCACCACACCCTGCTTCCTGATCCACTGGTACACTACACCTCCTGCTTCCTGGATCCACTGGGTCCATCACCCTGCTTCCTGGATCCACTGGGTCCACCACCCTGCTTTTCTACTTTGATTCACCACCCAGCTTCTTTGTTCCACTGCTCAGTCACCCTACTCTACTGATCCACCACCCTGCTTACTGGATCCACCACCTCCCTGCTTACTGGTCCATTGGTCCACCACCCTTCTGACAGATCCACTGGTCCACCACTCCTGCTTACTAATCCACAGATCCACAACCCTGCTCTTACTGAATCACTGGTCCACCACCCTGCTTACTAATCCACAGATCCACCACCCTGTTTACTCATTCACTGATCCACCATCCTGCTTACTGATCCACCACCCTGTTTCCTGATCCACTGGTCCATCACCCTGCTGACTGATCCACTGGTCCACCACCCTGCTTACTAATCCACAGATCCACAACCCTGCCTACTGAATCACTGGTCCACCACCCTGCTTACTGATCAACCACCCTGTTTCCTGATCAACTGGTCCACCACCCTGCTTACTGATCCTGCATCCTACTCACTGGATCCACTTGTCCACCACCCTGCTTACTACACTCCACTGCCCACCACTCCTGCTTCCCTGACCCACTGGTCCACCATCCTGCTTTTACTGATCAATCCACCTCTCCTCTCTACTGATCCACTGGTCCAACACCCTGCTTGACTGATCCACTGGTCCACCACCCCAAGCTTTTTGCACAATCCACAGATCCACCACCCTGCTTACTGATCAACTACCCTCCTTACTGATCCACTGGTCCAAACACCCTGCTGACTGATCCACTGGTCCACCCACTCGCCCTGCTTGCTGACTCACCACTACTTTGACTGGATTCACTGGTCCACCACCCTGCTGGGACGATGATCCACTGATCCACCACCTGCTTACTATTCCACAGATCCACCATCCTTATGCCTCCTGATCCACAGGTCCACCACCCTGCTTACTGGTTCCACCACCCTGCTGACTGATCCACTGGGTCCACCTCACTCACCAAGCTTACTGGTCCACAACCCTGCTTACTAATCCACTGGTCCACAACTCTGTTTACTGATTGACCACCCTGCTTACTGATCCACTGGTCCACCACCCTGCTTACTGATCCACCACCCTGCTGACTGATCCACTGGTCCACCACCCTGCTTACTGATCCACCACCCTGCTTCCTGATCCACTGGTCCACCACCCTGCTGACTGATTCACTGGTCCACCACCCTGCTTACCGATCCACCACCCTGCTTAATGATCCACCACCCTGCTTCTTGATCCACTGGTCCACCACCCTGCTTACTGATCCACCACCTTGCTCACTGGTTCGCCACCCTGCCTACTGATCCACCACCCTGCATCCTGATCCGCTGGTCCACCACCCTGCTTCCTGATTCACTGCTCCACCACCCTGCTTTCTGATCCACTGGTCCACCACCCTGCTTACTGATCCACCACCCAGCTTCTTGATCCACTAGTCCGTCACGCTGCTTACTCATCAACCACCCTGCTTACTGATCCACCACCCTGTTTCCTGATCCACTCGTTCACCACCCTGCTTACTGATCCACTGGTCCACCACCCTTCTGACTGGATCCACTGGTCCACCACCCTTCTGACTGATCCACTGGTCCACCACCTGCCAAGGGATTAACCCACAGATCATCCCTCTCTGGCTCACTGATCTTACTCGGGTCCACCAACCCTGCTGACAGTCTTGATTCAACCCTTTCTGTTTCCTGGATCCACTGGTCTCACCAATTCCTTCTTACTGATGATCACCAAATTTTTCTCTGGATCCACTGGTCCACCACCCCGCTTCCTGATCCACTGGTCCACCACCCTGCTTCTCTTGATTCACTGGTCCACTCACCCTGCTGGACTGGGATCCACTGGTCCACCTCACCCTGCTTACCAATCCACAGATTCACCCACCCTGCTTACAGATTCACTGGTCCACGACCCCTGCTTACTGGGTCCACCACCTCTGCTTACTAATCCACTGGTCCACCACCCTTCTGACTGATCCACCACCCTCCTTCCTGATCCACTGGTCCACCACCCTGCTTACTGATCCACCACCCTGCTGACTGATCCACTGGTCCACCACGTTGCTTACTGATCCACCACCCTGCTTACAGATTCACTGGTCCACGACCCTGCTTACTCGTCCACCACCCTGCTTACTAATCCACAGATCCACCACCCTTCTGACTGATCCACCACCCTCCTTCCTGATCCACTGGTCCACCACCCTGCTTACTGATCCACCACCCTGCTGACTGATCCACTGGTCCACCACCCTGCTTACTGATCTCACTACACCCTGCTTACTGATCCACTGGTGGTCCACCACTCCTGCTTACTGATCAACCACTCTGTTTCCTGATCTACTGGTCCACGAGCCTGCTTACTTATCCACCACCCTGCTGACTGATCCACTGGTCCACCACCCTGCTTACTGGTCCACCACCCTGCTGACTGATCCTCTGGTCCACCAACCTGCTGACTAATCCACAGATCCACCTCCCTGCTTACTGATTCACTGGTCCACCACCCTGCTTACTGATCCACCACCCTGTTTCCTGATCCACTGGTCCACCACCCTTCTTACTGATCCACCACCCTGTTTCCTGATCCACTGGTCCACCACCCTGCTTACTGATCCACTGGTCCACCACCCTGCTTACTAATCCACAGATCACCACCCACCTGCTTGCTGATCAACTGGGTCCACCACCCCACTTAGATCCAACATCCTTCTGACTGATCCACTTGTCTTCCACCATTCTGCTTGCCAACACTCCTGAGTCTCACCGCCCTGCTTACTGATCCACAACCCTCCCTTCCTGATCCACTGGTCCGCCCAATCTGCTTACTGGTCCACCATCCTGCTTACGGGATCCACATCCTGCTTACTGATCCACCACCTTGCTGACTGCTGGTCCACTGCGGGTCCACCACCCTGCTGACTGATCCACTGGTCCACCGCCCCGCTTACTAATCCACAGATCCACCACCCTGCTTACTGATTCACTGGTCCACGACCCTGCTTACTGGTCCACCACCCTGCTTACTAATCCACTTGGTCCACCACCCTGTTTTACTGATCCACCACCCTTCTTCCCGATCCAACTGGTTCAACACTTCTGCTTACTGGTCCACCACCCTACTGACTGATCCTTCTAGTCCACCACCCTGCTTACTAATCCACAGATCCACAACACCTGCTTTACTGATTCACTGGTCCACGACCCTGCTTACTTCCGTCCACCACCCTGCTTACTAATCCACTGGTTCACCCACCCTTCTGACTGATTCCACCTCCCTGCTCACCTGATCCACTGGTCCAACCTCACCCTGCTGACTGATCCACCACCCCAAGCTTGACTGGATCCACTCTTGTCCATCACCCTTGCTTACTAATAATCACTGGTCCACTGCCCTGCTCAGATCCACCAACCAGCTTCCTGATCCATTGGTCCCACCCTGATGACTGATCCACCACCCTGCTTACTGATCCACCACCCTGCTTACTGATCCACCACCCTGTTTCCTGATCCACTGGTCCACCACGTCAAGCTTTTATTTACTGGATCCACTGGTCCACCTTCCCTCCCCTGCTGACTGATCCACCACCCCTGCTTACTGATCCACCTCACCCCTAAGCTTTTACTGATCCACTGGTCCACCCTGCTGACTTCACTGATCCAACACCCTGCTTACTGATCCACTGGTCCACCACCCTGCTTACTGATCCACTGGTCCACCACCCTGCTTACTAATCCACAGATTCACCACCCTGCTTACAGATCCACCACCCTGCTTACAGATCCACCACCCTGCTTACTGATCTACCACCCTGCTTTACTGATCCACCACCCTGTTGCCTGATCCACCACCCTGTTTCCTGATCCACTTGTCCACCACCCTGCTTACTGATCCACTGGTCCACCACCCTGCTTACCGATCCACCACCCTGCTTACTGATCCACCACCCTGCGTACTTGATCCACTGGTCCACCACCCCCTGCGTGCCTGATCCACCACCCTGCTTACATATACACGGTTCTACCACCCTAGCTTACATATCCTTCACCCACGAGGTCAGTACACCATCTGGTCACTTTGGAGCTGGAGCTTTACTGGCTTCTTCACAGTTTTAGGAAAGAGCTTTGTGAAATTTGATTAAAGGATTAAAAAAATGTTTTATTTTGAAAGGAGGAGCCATCAAATTACTCATTTTCGTTCACTACACTCCTGAATACTTTCTAATTATCAACAAAGCAGGTGATCTTGATATTGGCGCGTATAAAAATATATATGAATAAAAAATATTAAAATAAATAAATAATTATCATGCGCCTTTTTTCTTGAATGTTTTGTTGTTTTCTATATCATGCTTTTCCCTAATTCCTTGGACAGGTTTACATTATATATGGTTAAGAAAAATGCCGATACCGTGATTCCCTCATACTGACTCATTTGTAGTGACGATAGGGATGGAAGAAGATGCAGAAGGCTTGATATAGACACCTCAGGTGTTCATGTTCATCCTTGATCAGTGGGTGCCTGGACAGCTGCGTTATCAAAAGGAATCCAGTAAAGCACCCAACCAAGTCCTCATACTTTATGTTGCTTAGCGATCTTGCGGTGAATCACACAGGGCAGATATGCCAACCTCTGTGATTTTGAGGTAATCATGTCTCGATTACATGTTACCCTAATCTTACCACTCAATTACATGTTGCTCCAGTCATCGTTTAGTGGAGACGGCCGAGGGATAAACCAGAACTCCTTCAAATAGATATAGGACTGGCCTCCAGTGTATTTTTGTCATATTGATCCATGTGAAATTTTGAAAGCTCAATACTCCAGCGACGGTGGCAGCGACATCTCAAGCATCAATACCACCAGATGAAGGATAAGACATAGCATTTTCGGTGTCTTCTGCTACTGAAGTCACCGATGCGAGGTGAACACTATTCGCACTAAGACTGGCGATTTTGCTTTGAAGTCCCTAATCAAATCCTCAGGATTAACGGATTAGGGATTACCGGATTAGTCAGTTGGTCACTCAGGCGAGACGCTAATGAGCTGAACGGTTAACTGTAAATTACATGACATTTATTAGTGAACTCTGTTCAACAATTTTATGACAAATTCAAGAATAGATGCCGGACCGCTTTCGTCACTAAGTCCCTGCACCATGGCAAAAGCGTGGTTAAAGCGTTCGATCCTCCGGATCAGGTTCGATTCCCAAAGTGGGTACAATGTGTGAAGTCTTTTTTCTATGTTTCCCCGCAGTGATATTGCTCGACTATTGCTAACAGCAGTGTAAAGCCCTTACTCACTCAATTCAGGTAAAATCGTGAGCGAAAGAATGCAAATGTTCGATGCCGGTCAGCACGCCTCCAGAGCTATCACGGGAGTTGTAATTATCACAGTTAAGGTGAGACAAGTGGTTGATATCATGGGTTACATTCCGCTTCAGTGATTCGATGATCCGCATTCTGCCATGTGATCGTCTTTGATCACCCCATCAATTTAATCGTCATGTGGTGCGGGGACCTGCTTTTGATGGGTCCCTTCACAGTAGTAGATATCGATGGTGTACGATCACGGCTAATAGAGGTAATTACCAATTCAGTACCCAAGTCGTGTTTTGACGATATTACGATCTATCATGACCGTTAGCTCTTGTGTTTTGTTACCTCCTAGCTACAAAGCTTCCAAATTCCTGAAGGTCTGGGGTTACAATTAGCCCCAGCCACCCACGCTCGCAAGAGGCGACTAACGGGATCAGGTGTCCAGGCTCGCTGTGATTTGAAGTTGACACATGTCATCGTACCCGAATTGCGTAAGATCAATGCTCATGCTGTTGATCACTTTCACTGGATTATCTGGTCCAGATTCGACTATTTACAGACCGATCTCATACAGCTGGAATGTTGCTGGAGTGCGGCATAAAGCTAATCTCATTCTCTAACTCCAGCAAATCCTCCCCAAATTATCAATGCAGCGTAAAATGACAACTGAATCCTATATGATGACGGACCAAAAAAAACATTACCAGGATGCAAGATGCGCATGTAATTATTTATTTAGTCCCACCAAACGCCAGCACTGGCACAACTACATTTTGTAGGTTGGTTTCCCTGACATGAATATGAAAGAATCGGCGATATGAAAAGTCCAGGCATAGGACTTCTGAAGAATCGCACGAAAGAATGAAAAAATATCCTCTTCCCACAATTTGACGGTTTTGTTTTGGCTCTTCAAAACTTGCAAACCACTTTATTTCAGCGCGTTCGCTGGTGCGCCCTTTGCTGACATGATCACCAACAACCCAGTTTGAAGTGTGAACGAACCCAGTGGTAGTGATCAGTTTGAAGGACCATTGTGGTATCCGGTCAAGCTCAAATTCATCACAGGATGTCGCGTTGTCCCTCAGTGCCCGTACAATCTGAGCTGCAAGATCTGGAGTAGGTCCCAAGCCAATATTATCTACTTTGTGATAGCGGAACCCATGGTCGTTGGGCAGCTTGAACGCTACTCTGATGTCCGCTCCATCTTGGACAGCTTGTCTAACAGCCAAAGCTGAACCTTTAGCCACCTTGCCATCAAGCAACAAGTGGAACAACAAGTGCCATCTCCTTGTGTCAACGTACCAAGTCATCGCCTGTCTGCCAACGGTGTAGCCAAGAGGGTCGGTTGAAGATGATCCGACAAGGGGGCGATATGTACGAACGGATCCAGTCGTGCTCAGAACTCTAAACTCCCAGTTCAAATCACTTACGAATGTTTTGGAGTCAGCTCTAGCCAATGAAGATATACTTTGAACTGCCACGTGCTTGTCTGTGTGGCCTAATGCTCTCTGCTGCAACGATGGTGTTACCGAACTTTACCTTAACATTGTGTCCAGCTTCGATGAGACGTTGTAGGGTGTACCTTGTCCATAGTGTATCTGAGACCAGATCGCTGTAGTTATGAATTGGAACCCAACACGGATCCACAAACCAGTCTAAGACCACTTTGTCCTGAGACTGTCCTCTTGCTGTGTGAGAACCTAAATTCCATCTGGACATGGTACGAGTACCAGCGGTATTTAAGATCAAAAACCACCAGTAAGCATTGCCTTGAAACTCCAAATGATTTCCCACTCCAGTCTGGCTGACGCTCCAGATATGTTCAGCACTTATCGTGGCGTTTCCACCAGACCCTGTGTTGAAGATTTCAATATTTTGCACAGGAAATACAGCCTTCTTCTCTTGAGATACTGATATCGAGTTTCCTTGCAGAATTGATGAAATCAACGTGTCGACACTGCCTGACTTAAGAGTTCCTCTTCCAAAGGTAGAGTAAACAGGCTGTATAGTTTTCGTTTTCAAAACAAACCATGTTAAGGTGTATGTGTGTCGTGACTCAGACAGGTAGGTGCCTCCAACGTAATATCTGATCATGTGCCAGTTGCCTGTCGTGCAAACATTGCTCATCCACCAATATACATTTGTTTGAAATATGTTCCATCCATTTTTGCTGATATGCATTAGTGCCTCGCAGCAAACCTCGCCTTTCACGTTTTGACAATTGTCAGCTTCAGTGAAGTAGGTACTTCTGCCAATTCTTATCCTTCCGCCATGTTTAACCGTCTCCTGTAAAGCTTGTTTTCTGCCGAACAGCACAGTCCCATTTTCAGAAGTTTCTAGAACTTTAACCCACTCCCTATCCTCCTGTAAACCTAAAAAACAATACCATCTTTACTCATGAACGTCATAAAAATTTACCATGAATTATTATATATGTGCGAAATAGTCTTCAGAGTAGTAAACTAACGTTCCGACAATCATCAACAAAACGTGTGCATTTACGTTTTATGAAATAAAAATATATACTTTATAGACTCTCCTGTTCATAGCGGGATCACACAGATTTTGGAATCAGCAAATTGCTGTCTAGAGTTGTGTCCCTTGGGTTCGCCTGGAATATGTGTCAATATTTGTCAGCAAGCTACCAGTGCTCGTAGTTTTTTTCCACCCAAGTGGTAAAAGTCAGTGACTTAAATCTCTGGAGCTTTTTTCTCCCACGTTAAACTGACGCGCCGGCACATAGCGGGAATTTACTAACATTGAAACCTTGCAAAGTGATTAGAATTGTGTCAGGTGGCCGTATTAGATATTAACGTACGAGCTTTGTGCAATTTCGAATCGTCTTTCTGGGTAAATTAGTTCCGAGCATTGACAAACTAAGTTTAGGATTAATAGAAAAGGGACACATAATCTCGCTAGTGTTATGATTCGGGTATTCGTCATATTCACCGGTTTTTGTTCTGGGACAGTTTCAACACATGTGGGTTACCGATTTCAGTTAACGGAGAAAAACTTGAATGGATCAGTTGAAACAAATTATCTGTCGATATTATTGATGCATGTGGATAACTACTGGCACGCTTCGGCATCTACAAGGCTCGGGAGCGGTGGGGTAGCCTTGTGGTTAAAGCGTTCGCTCGTGACGCCGAAGACCCGGGCTCGATTGCCTACACGGGTACAATGCGTGAACCATTTCTGGTGTCCCCCGCCGTGATAGTGATGGAATATTGAATAAAAACTCGTAAAACTAAACTAACTCTCTACAAGGCTCTGCTCTACTTACATGCATCGTGGCTTCCAAGTCCATGAAGACGACCCGCAAATACGCATAGTAACAGAGGCAGTAGGATTCTAATCTTCATAGCTTGTTCTCTGCAAATGAAAATATATTGAAAGAAAGACAGTTTGTCGTTTAATGACACTCCGTAACATTCCAGTTCTGTGACAGCGGCTTGTCAGTAATTGAGTCTGGAACAGACAATCTTATGTTTGACATCATGAGGAAATTGATCACAGCAAATGCGACACGAAGACACATAATGAACATAAACGAAACTTTACATGTGTTACTTTATGTCCCAAAACTACACAAACAAAACAAAGTGTGGTGCTGGTGGATTAATCTGGTTTAAGGACTTAATGAGCGTACACTAAACAGGATTAGGCAAAAACAGTGGCTTGGTGCGCCACCATAGTCAACAGCAACACGATGGGGTCACATTTTGATTTCTCATGGACTAGCCATCTGTATTGGAGCTTGTTCAGTACATATACAGGGGCTGTGGGGTAGCCTAATGGTTAAAGCATTCGCTCATCACGCCGAAGACCCGGGTTCAATACCCCACATGGGTACAATGTGTAAAGCCCATTTCTGGTATCCCCCGCCGTGATAGTACTGGAATACTGCTAAAAGCGGAGTAAAACTCAACTCCCTCACTCACACTTGTTCCGTACAGCGCAGGTCCCCTTCTCGCATTCACAACAGCAAGACAACGTTGACTGTTTAGTGTTTGCTTCTCAAGGTTGGTTAACGTGTTTATTTTCTTATCACCCGGCACATTCTGCACACGTGTTGGTGGTTAGGCTCACGAAATTGTTGTCAAGTGACCCGCTCACTTGAAGGATCGCAAAAATGCGCTGCATTCCACCCACCCCGCCCCGCCAAATTAACTAACCGGTACTACCCATGTTTGATATAATGCATTTGTCTAACACAGGGCCAAAAGCCGGTATAGTAAACCATTGAAATAAACGTAAATACAGTAGGAAATACATGCCATGACCGGATTTACGTATGTTTTCCGATATTTCTAACTTCGGGCATATATTTCATATGAATCTATACCTTTCAAACATATGCTCATCGTACATTTTCGTATGCACAAGCACCTCATTCATGTATGCCATAACCGAATTGTCAGGTATTTTCAAACATGAATTGCAAAACAGATACCCCAGTAAATACATGATCATACAGTATTTCCGATGCATTCCTATGAATTTCAGTCGGTGCTGAAATTTCCGATTTCGTTCTTAGTTTACTCGGGTAGGAAACATGTAAATTTACTTAGGTGGGGAAACACATGTAAATTTTCAAATTTGCAAATGTTTACACACCTTAGATATGCATGTATCATACCGGATATCAGGGGTATGTATATGAACGGTTCATAAATCTTCATGCTACTTGTGCTCAAGCAAAATGATCATATGTTCCAATCATGTGAATTACTTGGTTCATGTAATTTCATTTGCACATATTTTAGCATGTTTAGAAATCAACGTTCACGTGACCTCATTATTCTTATTACCAAAACAGCCTGACAAAGAAAGCAGTATAACGCAAGCTAACACGCCTTATTCAGCTGCACTCGCTCTTGCTACCACTATCAGTTACGCTTTGATGCTTTGTCTGCGGTGTTGGCAATCTTGTGAGTTGCTTGTTTCGAGGGATTATAAGGTTCAGTGGTGAACAAAGAGCGATGAGGTGCCCCTTTGTCCTTGCAAGTGTCCCTAGCTGTCCCAATAAAATAGCACTTTATCTCTCTTAGAGCAGAGCCAAATATGCCACACGTATCAACTCGTAATTTTTCAGTCTATTCAGCTCACTACTGTAAAATATTTTTGGGCAGAACATAATTGGAAAATTATTGCACTGCATGATACCTTTCTCAATAGGCTCACAGTGCCTGAACCATGTTATTTCTCCTTCCGCTCATCCTTTGCTGTAATAACGCCATACATCAACTTTAAAGTTGACCACATTTGTTTCACCAACGCAAAAGTATGCGACAACAAACAATGCCATATCAAATTATATAATTCCGTGAGACATGAAATGAAAAATAGTTTTTATCGTGTAGCGATTATGACCGGATAGCACAGGTGGGTGTGTTCTCTGAGTATACCATAGGCATGTTGGACGTCCGTGCCTTTTGTGAAATTCGTCTTGATTGTCCTGTTTAAATTAACGATCGATAATCTCAGATTGCGAAAGCAAATATCACACAAGTAAATGTGATGTTGCATTGCTGTACTTTTTCCGTCTGAGAAGTCCTTCCTCACAAGATATATATTCCATTGTTTGGAGCAGGCCTATGACTATTACGCCCCCGTGTTGTTAAACAACTTATAGAGTCTGACCTTTAGTCTGACACAGACGTAGACCTCGCATGTTCAAGTTCAGATCTGACAGGGGCCGAAAAAATATTGAATGCAATATCTCAGTGGGTTATTGTTTTCCTACGTAAGTGGAGTGCCTTCTACAACATGGGAGATACTTGTGTCGCTGTCCTTCTGATATTCCCCGAACGAAAGAAAGCTCTACCAATTTAGGGTACAATGTGTATGTTACAGAATTGTAGGGCATAGTCTTAAGACTTTTCTACTTTGACCAGGATACTTCGAACTTGTAACAGTCGCTTGAGAAGATCAAAGAGAAAGGGGTAATGCACGATGTATCTGACGGACGTATATGGAGAACGTTCGAAGAATGTTACTGTATGAATACAATAATAGAAATACTGGTTATGTTTAACAAGTACCCTCAATCTGATAGCCAGAGAGGTTATTGTGAACGATCGCAGTATGTATCATTATCAACGGGCCAAGATAAAAGTACATATCATTCATCCCCATATTATATCCCTTTTATAGACACGAGACATCGTTGTTACAGGTAGGGCAAATACTTTCTTCTATAGGTATCTGCCGGTTTCACGCTACATACATGTATTCAGATTATTGAGAAAACTAGCGACGCAAGTCCTCCTCCATCACACATATAATTGTATAGATACCCAGTGATTAGTGATAGCGTTGAAGCAACTTATTGACATGTACGGCCGACAGTATCATCTGCAGTAGTACCGCCATACCTAGCATCGTATATATTACTCTTTTACATAATGTGAAATATCACAGGGTTGTCATGGTAACGATAATTTGCATACTATTTATTATCTTACTCTTTAATCAGCGATTAGAATTTAAACCAGTTTTGACGTGAGCATGTTCAGAGAAAAGAAGCTGTAAAACGAAAAGTATTGTGATCGAATCTATAGGCCTTTGTAAAAGCAAGTTTCAAGCCACTTACATAAAGACATGTTTTCATGATAAATATCTGCTAATCCGTGGCACGATTCCGACCATATCATGAGCATGTGTTTGTGAATCATAATCAAATAGTGATGTTACAAGGCGTCCATGCCGCGTCAACAACACATGCAAACGCACGAGAATTGCAATACGGGCCCCTAAACCACAGATTCTCCGTGACCTGGAGACACTTGTGATTGAGCGTATGTAGGGACGTAGTCTGTCATACAGACCCTGAAGCAAATATATCCAAGTCCACGCAAGTCTAGAAAATGTGGCAAGTCTAGATTTCCACAGCTTCAGGAGAAAGTCTCAGGGCTCCTTTTCATTATATTTATTTTTGTTTTACTATGAACATTTTTTTTGTAAAATATGTTCATTTCAGAGACTAGTTGTTAGTCTAGTAGGGACGGGTAGAAGACAAAAGACAAAATGGATACTCGCGCTGTTATACTTTTTGAATTATATGTAAACATTCGTTCTTCTCTCGGGATAAATGTATATTTTCCAGTTTAAACCAAATGTACATTCGAAGGATATCGAAATCTGGGCTAAGCTATTTGAATCATATTTACAATTTAAAGACCCAAACAATGGTCTGTTGTCCAAATTATTGGTTTTCCATATCTTGTCCCAGTCTGTATTACAGTGTCAGAACGATATTATTTCCCCTTCCGCCCAGCCCTTACTGTAATGCTTACGCCCTGCCTAGATATTCCTAGGTTCAGTGTCTGTTATAATCTGCAGGAAAACTCACTGCAGGGTTAGGGTTACAGTGTAAACATACCAAACACCCATGGCTGGCGGGACCAACATCTCCAGTAACATTTACATCTGCCAACGCTTAATTCGCAAGTGGTGAGGCAATAAGCTAATGAGGCTAAGGGTCCTGTACCATGTTTGTGAAATATTTATGATGCCTTATATGAAGTCTATTTTATAATCTAAGCAAGCCTAGCTATGTATTGCGTTAAGTCGCTGCTTGAAGAAAGGCTCCTTTAGAATTATATTTGGTAAATATTAGTATTTCACTGACTCAATCATATTGGAAAACACATGGCAACCTATACTTCATTGTGACTATGATTAAGGCATCATTGTAAATCACAAGGGTTATTTTCTTTGCGTTAACTGACAGGCTTTCGGTGTCAAATATTTGGAACTCGGGCCAAAGGTGATGCTATGCTGTCTGGAAATATGGCATTTATGTAATGCTTTGGTTGCACTTAATGATAAGTGATTGTTAAATGTAGATATGATGTTTTTAAGGATAATCTCAGCTGACTCAGATACTTTGCACGTGTTTTCCCCACTCTTTCCATACCCGTAAAAATTAATTTTCTATATATGTCTGTAAGAAAATACTGTAAAGAAATACTGTAGCCCCAATATAGATGTTGTTAGTCTGTGAATCTTCCAAATTACTTGGTCTTTTTTCCATTGAAATTAAGTTATTTGCCTTTAATCAAAATAATATATTTTCAAGACACTAAGCGTCAATCTTAATGTGCCTATGTCGGGAATCAAACACCGGCTTTTGACCTGACAAGCGAACGCTTTAACCACGAGCGCACCCCATCATTCCTTGATACTGTTAAAGAATATACATTGGTACATTTATTATACATTCAAGATTGAACCCAGTTTTGTCACTATATATCTTTCAGTTTTTATGTTAGTGACATGATTTGCACACTGATAATTCAAAACAGGTATATAATAATGATTGTTTGCAATCTTTACCCAATTTAGTTTTCCATTTATTTAACAATGTTCATTTTCTATTTCCTGGAAATTCTGTACGAAGGTACATTTAACAGTTCCACCCAATAACAGTAAATCATACAGATAATACGTTTCGGTACTTTGCATCTACATATTTACAATCATGACCGGAAATCATTTATACATTGTAATCATCTCTTTATATAAGTATAGAAAATGAAATTTGTGAAGTAATGATCAGTCAGGTATGATAACTCATTCAAGTGAGCACTAAAATTAGGAACCTAAAATTAGGCATAAATAAGAAGTGTACCTAAGGTCAGTTATTTAAACTGTAATGTATTTTCCATTACAACAAGTATAAACGATATTACCTACTGATCAGAATGACTTATCAGTGCCTCAACACCGACCCACCGCCACCACCCCACCCTAGGCCTACCCCATCCCACACCCTCTCTCCCAGAGAAATTGGCAGTACCCCGTCCTAGTCAGGTAGGTTTCAGAATGTTTCAGATGGGTTACGGTGATTTCGTAGACTGAACCAGTTCGTAGACGCGGTGGATTCGTAACCAAGACTGGTTCGTAGACGGTGATTTCGTAGACGTGTATTAATAATTGAATAATAGTATATATTAAGTTTGATTTTTACTTAGAATGTGTATAACGAAGTTGTTATGCTTTGTTTTCAGTGATACGAAACTAAGGGCAGCTAAGGACAAGAAAGTGTGATTGAAGAATGATTTTTCTTACGTCTTGAGGTTTATATACCATAAGTGTTTGTACAGGTAAACTTTGTCGGCGGATCAGACAAAATTAGTCTACTTATCATAATTTCCCGACTGTTTTCATTGTTGTGGGAGGATTAACAGGTTTCACTGAGTTGTGAATGTTAATTAGGAAGTGGTGAGTTGTTTTGATTGCAGGAAATACTCTGTGTGGGAGATGTAAGTGTTTTGTTAAGAAGTGTTTTCTGCTACTTCTCTGCTGGTCTGCGTAGTTGAACGTTGAATGACGATACTTACCTAATACATATCTTTTAATTTTACACAACTGAATTTAATATATTTGTCGGAATTTGTCGGACGTGGACCGCTGTGAAGCATATTTTATTATTTTAAGCATATTTTCACCGCCGATCATACTTACTTGATATATTTGATTTATTTCACAAAATGCAAACATTTTCGTCGATTTTCATCATCATTGAGGTTGAACTTTTCCCATTTTAATAACATCTACGAATCCAACGCTCAATCCGTCTACGAATTCACCGGATTTCCGCGTCTACGAACCAGTCTGGTCTACGAATTCACCATACATTATTTTCTTCTTATCATAGCAGTCAGTTTGCATCGAATTTCGGTAGGAACCTTTATCTTACAGTAACGGTGCGCTCGCATTTCGATTTCTCCCACGGTTATTAATGTGGACATTGCATTTTGGTATGAAATCTGTTAAAAAAAAACACATTATTGTTGATACCAGCTGAACATTCCGTTAAAATATAACCATAGGACAAGTATACCTTTGTGTTCCTGTACGTTGAGTCTGATATTTATATAACTTGATTTTCTGCGGCAGCTCATTTTGTTGCTGGGCACAACCAACACCATAACCCAATACATGTATTTATTGTTCAGTCATTTTTCTGAGTGTAATTTTGTCTCAGTATTATTGTTTTCTTGTCGGACTATTTCAATTATGTATCCAGCTATATTGGAACCGTGTACTGGAGCGGCGTTTATATAAGCCACTTGGCTTGTTCGCCTTTCCAGGTTATTGACGGAATAGAAAATATATTTTTAGAAATGGTTATATCCAGCAAGGCAACAAATATAGATGAAACAAGTAGCTCATGATATTTCGGTGGAAAATATTACCAATCGACATATGTTCATGATCCAAATGTGTGTCTCTTTTTGTTTTAGGCTATTGTGAGAAGAATCATGGAAAAGTTCGTGGAGTCCCTTGAAAATCCATTAAAAGTTACTTATATAAGGTAAAATAACTTACCCCAAGTTTTATTATTGCTCGAGATCATAATCAATATATATATGTTGGGTTTTATAAGATCAGAGACGTCATTAATGCAAACTAAAATTAAAATTGCCATCAACTCGTTTCTTGTTCACAATTGGGTAAATCTAGCATCTAATTATTTCATTGTCAGTTATCTAGTACTAGTAGTAGAATTGACATAGCATACCATTATGTAATGCATAATTGCTGCATAATCATCATTTTGATAGAAAACTTCCCACACCCTCGCAGTAATGCATATACATGTAGTTGATATACCACAATTACTTATCACTTGGTTTGATACATGGTGAATATGATAATAATCAAACTAATGAATGTTTGTCGGATTGTAACAATCTATTATTGGACGAATGGAAATTAACTCATTTGCTTTTCTTAATAGAAAACTTTTGGATAATCTGGAGGAGCAAGATGGACGATCGACGTCGGCAGATTACAGGAAAGGAACTAAAACACAGGAAAGATGCTAAAAGAAACAAAAAGAAACCGATCTGTAAGTTCCTGAAACTGGATTATATAATATCATTTGTACCGGTTTATACACTTCCTGACACCAGTTTAAAACACCCTGAGTCACTTAACTGACATGATGTGCTTCATATTATCACATCGCTATATACCTGTAATAGGATAACTTTCCTTATCACATGTCATTACCCATCACAGTAATGTGCCATTATCTAATTAGAACAAGTGCCGCTCTCAAGAATAAATGTTGGACATAACTTTCGAAGTGCAAAATTTCATTTTTTTCCCCAGAAACTCCAACGGCGCCTGGAGAATCTAGCTGGACAGAGAAAAGAACATAGAAGGTGGCTGCAGTCCTAACCCCAGAATTGACATCGCCAGTGGTGTCTGACGCTCCAGAGGCAAAAATGAAGAACTTGCGACACCATCCAACAAGATGCTTTCCAACCTGAAGGTCTTAGGGATAGGATGGAATGTTTAAATGTACATTCAATTATCTCCTGTAGTCACCCTGTTTAGGAAAAACATCTAAATTTGTTGTTTCTGAGACTAAGATTAAAAAGAAATTAATGTCCCTCATATTAAAAAATGCCAACCCCTCCATAATATTTATTTGAACAAACTACTACTCAGACAAAATTTCAAATCCATAGGGCCTGTGATGACACCATTCTCTCTCTCTCTCTGTGATTTGTGACAATGTTTAATTGTAACATTGAAACATAGACATGATATGTTTATAATGAATAGAGAGAAATCGACTGACTGACTGATTTTGTATTTATTTAGTTCTATGTCCATGTGGTGATGAGGTAACTGTAGTTGAAATGAGTTTATTTTATATTTGAATGTATTATGAATAAAATATATGACATAATATATTCAAATATATAATACACTCATTTCAACTACAGTTAATATAGTTTAATAATCATAATTTAATATGGTCATATGGTAATCACTGAATACTAATAATTGAAACCAAATGGAGCCATACAGATTCTGATTTACTGAAACTTATGGAACATGGTTAATGTGATTAATAGAAACGAAAATCACAGGGAATCATAATTGAACTAAGTAAATAAATGAAACCATCTGAAAGTAGAGGATAAGGGAAACCCAATGGAACCTCATAGGAATCTGCGTAACGGAAACGCACTGGAACCATACAGGAATCTGGGTAACGGAAACGCACTGGAGCCTTACTGGAATCTGGGTAACGGAAACGCACTGGAGCCTTACTGGAAACTGGGTAACGGAAACGCACTGGAGCCCTACTGGAAACTGGGTAACGGAAACGCACTGGAGCCATACTGGAAACTGGGTAACGGAAACGCACTGGAGCCATACTGGAAACTGGGTAACTGAAACGCACTGGAGCTATACTGGAAACTGGGTAACGGAAACGCACTGGAGCCATACTGGAAACTGGGGGAATTTGTAAGTTTCCGTTTTCCGGAAACTTGAAGGAAATGTAGAGAAACAGTCCGGAAACCTAATGGAAACTTAAGTTTCCATTTTGTTTTCCGATTAGGTTTCCGGTGTCCGGAAACCAAGTTATTTTGCTGTGTGCCAAGGTCTTAACACCTGTCATTGCAGGACTTCCAAAGCCATCCCGTTAACCCGGAGCTCCAGCCAGAGCATCTGCTCCAGGTGTCATAGCAACCAGCTTCCGTTTGGGAAGAACCATCAGAGATGCCAGGACGACAATAGTTAAGAACATCGTTGCTGAAACAGTTATCGAAAATTCCACTTGAGTTATTAAACCCGTGAAGGTCCGGGTTAGAATTCCCCATTTTGCAGATCGTTTCTCATGCTGTTGATCACTGGCTTGTCTGGTCCAGACTCGATTATTTACATACCGCCACCACACAGCTAGAATAGTGCTGGGTGCGGCGTAAAACTAAACTCACTCACTCACTCACTTGAGTTAATATCTATATTTGAATGCTGCTCCCCGTCTGGTTAATGGGCGTTGGGGTGGACATAGTGGTTAAGGCGTTCGCTCGTCACGCCGAAGATCCGGGTTCGATTTCCCACATGGGTACAATGTGTAAAACCCTATTTCTGGTGTCCCCTGGAATATTGCTAAAAGCTATGTAAAACTCACTCACTCACTACCTGTTGTTAAAGCTGTTGAGCATGTCGTGGTGTTTACCATTGTGATCACATTCAAATATCAAACAAAATCAACTTTTGACAAGAGGCACTCTGGGCTGTATTTCAACGCGGTTCTTTGGCGAATGCTTTAACCTCTAGGCTACTCCACCGCCACCGGTTACACATGAAGAAGATACATAGATAATAAAGATGAAGCTTTAGTGTTTATAAAGCAATAAACTGGTGCGCCCCTTTGATTTCATTTGAGACCGATGATTTGCTCACTAACACAAAACCTAATTATTGCAACAAACCCAATTTGGCACAATCGCATAAAATCGACAGACCAAATCTGATTATTTGTCTCATAAGTTTGGACATCTGAATGAAACAAACGATCATTATTCTGTTGTTACTTTTCGCTATTTTGTACGAGGGAGAACCATTTACTGGTAGAACAGACAGGTAATCAACAAGCGCGTGTATGGCCCGTTTGATTGCATTTGATGCCGATGAATTGCTCACAAACACAAAATCGAATAATTGCAACAAAACCAAATTTTGCACAGTCACATGAAATCGACAGACCAACTTTGATGACGATTTTACCTATTTTCAGATGTGCGTTTACAAATAATTTGCAATCCATCCATTAAACGAAAACAGAAATTATCCACATATTACATGACGGTTTGACCTTTTTCAGATGTGCGTGCACAGATGATTTGGCAATACATCTGGTAAATGAAAATAGAAATTATCCATATATTACAACACGTTCTTACCTGTTATGAGAATTTCACAATCAAGGTGTGTTAATGACTCGAAGTTGGTGGTCGCGATCGTAGAACAACGAACGTAGTGACAATACACACGATGTCAGGTGAATCTGAACAGGGTGGTGTTGTACGAGACTTATATATAAGGACATTCAGAGGAGTAGCCAGACAGGAGTGTACATGCATGTGACTCACATAACGGATGCGGTCATTAGAACCGCCTTAAACGTCTGACAGTTGAGCGATGAAAATTTTTGCATGTTGAATAAAAAATTAGCAATTCTCCTTGCGTTAACCTCTTCATAATCAACCTGGCCTGTTTGATATCGAATACTGTAAGGGACATTCTCGCGATGTCGCATTCTTGCACTTTTGGCATTTTTAGCTTGTTTCCAAAGGACGAGATCGCGGGAATGCGACATCGCGAGAATGTCCCTTACAGTATTCCATAGTTTGATATGCCCAGGCACAGGTTGACCCGTAACGTTGTGACAAAACATATTCAGAATGCGATCAACACGTTTTCCTGTTTAGTTCACGTGTTGTTTACATACACAGCTTCGAATTCCTTTCACGTGCAGGTGCACATTTATTTACATAATATCCTGCAGCAGTCAGGAATTCCAGGGGTGTCTTGATACCAGATGTCAGCTGGGCCTTCAGACGAGTGAGTCTCTGGTCAATTTCTGTGTACGTCCTCTTGCGGGGTGGGGATCTTGTCGTTCAGGAGACGTAGCAGGCGTTCATAGGTGCGGCGTTGACGATTCGGCAGTAGACAGAAGACCAACTGGGTCATCTTCCCTCCGACTAGGCCATGGATGACGTACAGCTGATCCCAGAGGAGGACAGGAGTAGAAAGTGCCGTCCATGTAGAGGGTGTTCACTTCTTGCAGGAGGGTCAGGAAGTCACTTGTGGCGAAGCAGAGAATCTTGTCATCATCACCGTCATCAATGCAGAGGAAGGGCAGTCCATCTGTAGTCTCCTTGAAGAAGTCGGGTAGATTCACCTCGCTGAGCGTCTGGGGAAGTGGCGGCATCATCTTCCGTCTCTGCTTGTAGAGTCCACTCTTCATAGAATGGAACGACTTGACTGTTGCTGCTTCACCTCAGTCAAGTCGGGAAATCTCCTCATCGTAGATCACCTGAACTGGCGTCGTCTCAGTCTGTACCCGCTGCCAGTCAGGGAACTGGCAATCTTCAGGGCTACCTGGTCTTCTTGTGGGTGGTTGTGTGGGGGTCTGATTCCGAACAAACTGTCCGACTGTCGTACACTTGCCAAAGCAGCCACCTTGAACACACTTCCAGTGTACACACGTCTGTCGCCTGTTGTTGAGTCTGTAGCGGTATCCCTCCAAGAGTACCTGCTGTCCTCCTTTCTGTGATGTGAAGTATTCGACTTTCTTGGGATTTGCCATGATTTGCAATGAAGATTTGTATCACAAGCATTTTAAAGCAATACATTTCCTTCTCCCTTTAATAATCTCTCAATTAATTACTCTATTCAATTTTAAAGCAATACATTTCCTTCTCCTTTAAAAATCTCTCTATTAATTACTTTACTCTTCAATTTCCTTCTCGTGTGAGAACTAAATGCGTATGGAATTATCAAAACATAAGCTAGCTAACGATTTAATACTCTTGATCTTACTCTTTACTCTCCTTGCTGGCCTCCCCTAATCCCTTTGTAGGCAATAGTGCACACTAAGTGGAACAATCTACTTGTGTGCAGGTAAGCGTATCGCTGTCACTGCAAACGTTGTAGCTATTATTCCCTGTAGGCATTATTCACTGTAGGCATTAGTAGACCTAACCTAATGACTCGAAGTTGGTGGTCGCGGAACAACGAACGTGGTGACAATATACACACGATGTCAGGTGAATCTGAACAGGGTGGTGGTGTACGAGACGTATATATAAGGACATTCAGAGGAGTAGCCTGACAGGAGTGTTACATAACGGATGCGGCCATTAAAACCGCATCAGACGTCTGACAGTTGAGCGATGAACAGTTTTGCATGTTGAATAAAAATTAGCAATTCTCCTTGCGTGAACTTCATCATAAACAACCTGGCATGTTTGATATAGAATACTGTAAGGGGCATTCTCGCGATCTCGCATTCTCGCGATCTCGTCCTTTGGAAACAAGCTAAAACTGCCAAAAGTGCGAGAATGTCCCTTACAGTATTCCATAGTTTGATATGCCCAGGCACAGGTTGGCCCGTAACGTTGTGACAAAACACATTCAGAATGCGATCAACACGTTTTCCTGTTTAGTTCACATGTTGTTTACATACACAGCTTCGAATTCCTTTCACGCGCAGGTGCACATTTATTTACATAAGGTGTATTTAACAGAAAGGTCAGACACTTCCCACAACCACCAGTGGTGAATATCCAATGCAAGTCAACAGCTCCAGTGACTCTCTAGTAATGATGCTTCTTATTGGCGTTAGGTTCCTACCAGTATATCGTGCAGGACGTGCGCTGAGCGGAGCGTAGTCTCCAAGAATGGTTACCTTGAATATCATTGATTACCCGTAGTTCAAAGTGCAAGATCGAAAGTGATTATTGATGGCTAAACCGTTTAGAACCCATGGCATATTGCACTGTGTTGAGACATTTGACTTATTTGAGCATAACGCTGTAGAAATCAATAAAGATGGTCTTGAAGACCGTGAAATTTGTAATACAAGGTTGGTTCACACATGGTAGTGTAGACTGTCTCACAGTCCCTGAACCACATTATTTTCCCTACTGCCAAGCCCTCTCTGCAGTGCTAAAGCGCTAAACAAAGCAAGTCTAGATTTCCTCAGCTCTGGTTTCCCTTTAAATGGGCTTGTTTGTTACTATCAAAATTAAATATATTCAGAGACTAAGCATTAGTCTAATGGTAGTGGTATGGTGGATGCTGGTGTAGTGGCTGCTGATGTGGTGTGTGCTGATGTAGTGGCTGCTGATGTGGTGGGTGCTGGTGTGGTGGCTGCTGATGTGGTGTGTGCTGATGTAGTGGCTGCTGATGTGGTGGGTGCTGGTGTGGTGGCTGCTGATGTGGTGTGTGCTGATGTGGTGGGTGCTGATGTGGTGTGTGCTGATGTGGTGTGTGCTGATGTGGTGTGTGCTGATGTGGTGTGTGCTGATGTAGTGTGTGCTGATGTGGTGTGTGCTGATGTGGTGTTTGCTGATCTTTTGTTTGCTAATATGGTGGGTGCTGATGTGGTGGGCGCTGATGTAGTGGCTGCTGTTGTAGTGGCTGCTTGATGTGATGGGTGCTGATTTGATGTCTGCTGATGTGATGTGTGCTGATGTGATTGGTTCTGATGTAGTGTGTGCTGATGTAGTGGCTGCTCATGTAGTTGATGCTGTTGTAGTGGCTGCTGGTTGGTGTGTGCTGGTATAGTGTGTGCTGATGTAGTGTGTGCTGATGTAGTGGCTGCTGGTGTAGTGGCTGCTGATGTAGTGGCTGCTGATGTGGTGGGTGCTGATGTATCGTTTGCTGATGTGGTGTGTGCTGATGTAATTGGTTCTGATGTGTTCAGTGTGCTGATGTAGTGGCTGCTGGTGTGGTGTGTGCTGGTGTAGTGTGTGCTGATGTAGTGTGTGCTGATGTAGTGTCTGCTGGTGTAGTGGCTGCTGATGTAGTGGGTGATGATGTGGTATGTGCTGATGTATCGTGTGCTGATGATGGTGTGGTGGTGCATGCTGATGTGGTGGGTGTGCTGATGTATCGTGTGCTGATGTGGTGCATGCTGATGTATTGTGTGCTGATGTTGTGTGTGCTGATGTGTTTGGTGCTGATGGAGTGTGTCCTGATGTGGTGTGTACTGATGTTGTGTGTGCTGATGTGGTGGGTGCTAATGTAGTGGCTGCTGTGGCGGGTGCAGGTGTAGTGTGTGCTGATGTGGTGTGTGCTGACGTGGTGTTTGCTTATGTGGTGGGTGCTGATGTGGTGGGCGCTGATGTAGTGGCTACTGTTGTAGTGGCTGCTTGATCTGATGGGTGCTGATGTATCGTGCTGATGTGGTGAATTGATGTGGTGGGTGCTGATGTATCGTGTGCTGATGTGGTGCATGCTGATGTTGTGGTTGCTGTTGTGGCGGGTGCTGATGTGATGTGTGCTGATGTAATTGGTTCTGATGTAGTGTCTGCTGATGTAGTGGCTGCTCATGTAGTTGATGCTGGTGTGTGGCTGCTGGTGTGGTGTGTGCTGGTGTAGTGTGTGCTGATGTGGTGGTAAGCTGATGTAGTGTCTGCTGATGTAGTGGCTGCTGATGTAGTGACTGCTGATGGTATGTGCTGATGTGGTGCATGCTGATGTAGTGGGTGCTGATGTATCGATGTGCTGATGTGGTGCATGTTGATGTAGTGGTTGCTGTTGTGGTGTGTGCTGATGTGGTGTGTGCTGATGTAGTGGCTGCTGGTGTCGTGTGCTGATGTAGTGGGTGCTGATGTGGTGCATGCTGATGTGGTGGGTGCTGATGTATCCTGTGCTGATGTGGTGCATGCTGATGTGGTGCTGTGCTGGTGTGGTGGGTGCTGATGTGGTGTGTGCTGCTGTTTTGGTGGGTGCTGATGTGGTGTATCCTGTGTGTGTCGTGTGCTGATGTGGTGTGTGCTGATGTGGTGCATGCTCATGTAGTGAGTGCCATGTGTGTGGGTGCTCATACAGTGTGTGCTGATGTAGTGTGTAGCAGCTGTTGGTGTAGCAGTGAGGGTGTATTTCGTGTTGTTATTGTGGTGGTGGTGGTGGTGGTGTGTTGGGTGGTGGTGTAGTTGGAATTGGTGTAGTAGTCGTGGTGTAGTGGGAGTTGGTGTAGTTGTGGTGGTGTGGTGTGTGCTGGTGTAGTCGTAGTGGGATTTGGTGTAGTCCTGGTGGTGTAGTGGGAGTTGGTATAGTCGTGTAAACCGAAACATGAGTCTCATTAACCTGTTCAGACAATGACCTATTTTTCAGCCGATCCGAATTTTCTCGTGTGTAAGTGAAAATAGACATCACAAACAACTATGGTTACACTATATTCCAATTCCTAGTTTCAAACGAAAATGGTATTTACAAACGAATGTTAATTTTAATCTTTAATAACATCGTATTTCTATATTTTATTGTGGGGTGTAGGCAGCATGATCTTAACTAAGATGTCACAGACTGTCCCTGTTGGATGAGGTCGTAAAATGACTCACAAAGCATCTGACTCACTGGTTACACCTGTTGTGCGCTTATTCAGTGTAGTTCTGTAACGCATAATGTGATCCTGATTAATAATTTCGTGTCCGTACCAGACCGCCAAACATTTCTTGCAGGAGAGCCTCGTTTGAGATTTCCACGATTTCCAGGTTTCCGTTTGTCAAGAGCTCGCTGTACGACAGAGCATGCTGCACGACGTGTTTGCAAGGATTAGAAGGAGCGTAGTGGTGCAATATACAAGTGCTTAGATGTATTAAATAATGTGACCCTGATTAATAATTATGTATCCAGTTACATGAATTGGTCTCAAAATGCTGGACTGGTTATTGTCTTAAGTTGCGCAATAGGACGGGGCCCAGTCAACAGGAAACGAGACTTTTGTGTAATCAATGTTTTGACTTGTGGTGTCGTCATGGTGCTGTAGTGGGACTGGGTGTTGGTGTAGTTGGTGTTGGTGAAGTGGAGTTTGTAGTTGGAGTTGGTGTAGTCGATGTGTTGTAGTTGGTGTTGGTGTGGTCGTGGTGGTGTAGTGGGAGCTGGTGTAGTGGGGGTTTAGTTGGAGCTGGTGTAGTCGAGGTGGTATAACTGAAGCTGGTGTAGTCGAGATGGTGAAGTTGAAGTTGGTGTAGTGGATGTTGGTGATGTTAGAGTTTGTGTAGTCGTGGTGGTGAGGGTTGGAGTTGGTGTAGTCGAAGTGGTGTAAAGGGTGCTGGTGTAGTCTAGGTGGTGTAAAGGGTGCTGGTGTAGTCGAGGTAGTGTAGCTGGAGTTGGTGTAGTCGAGGTGGTGTAAAGGGTGCTGGTGTAGTCGAGGTAGTGTAGCTGGAGTTGGTGTAGTCGAGGTGGTGTAAAGGGTGCTGGTGTAGTCGAGGTAGTGTAGCTGGAGTTGGTGTAGTCGAGGTGGTGTAAAGGGTGCTGGTGTAGTCGTGGTTGTGTAGTTGGAGTTGGTGTAGTCGTGGTGCTGTGGTCTTCGTGGTGTGGTGAAAGTTGGTGTAGTCGGGATGGTGTAGTTGGTGTTGGTGAAGTGGTGTGGTGGGAGTTTGATTGTAGTCATGGTGGTGTAGTTGGAGTTGGTGTAGTCGTGGTGGTGTAGTTGGTGTAGTCGAGGTGGTGTAAAGGGTGCTGGTGTAGTCGAGGTAGTGTAGCTGGAGTTGGTGTAGTCGAGGTGGTGTAAAGGGTGCTGGTGTAGTCGAGGTAGTGTAGCTGGAGTTGGTGTAGTCGAGGTGGTGTAGTTGGAGTTGGTGTAGTCAAGGTGCTATAGTCGTGGCCGTGTAGTTGGAGGTTATTCCTAGTCAACCTTAAGTAGATAAGGTTGAAATGTATGGTTGGTTTGTTGTTTGACGCCGCACTGATCAATATTCCAGCTATATTGCGGTGGTCTGTAAATAATCGAGATGGACTCAGGCACGATATATAAAGATATTTATAAACATGTGTATTTGCTATGATTTGTATTTCTCAAAGGAAATTAGTATACAAACTACAAAGTGATTCGGAGAGTATGGGGCAGAGTCCGTTGCAGTGTCACTAATACTTCTATCCCTCCAGAGTGGTCAAGTACTGGTGGAATCTGATTTAAATACAACAGCACAGATTCCTCACCAAGATTATACTATGATTATTGATGATAACCCTTGATGATAATGGAAAAATTGCATGGACATCTCATATAAGAACATTATTATTTTAGTTGCTGTCTCAATATATTGGTTGTATCTTATCATCTATGGTTTGGGTTCAAACAGGGATTTTATGACCGCTTCCTTCACCAACGACTTCAATCTCGAAGATTCACTCTATTGGTAGATTCTACATTGGTAGGCCTGTACATGTACGTGGCACCATCAGCAGCTACCTGATGATTGGAAATGAGGTGTATATAAAACTATTTCTTATGTATTGTTATCCCCTTTTCATGCTGGCAGCATGCTCCTGACCAAATGTATCCTTTATATACCCTGGCTCCTTTACTCTACGTAGTCAGCAACCTCTCTGCAAACACATTGGTACCCGTGAAGGTCCGGGGGGTTAGAATGAACCTTCAGTAACCCATGCTTGTCGTAAGAGGCGACTAACGGAATCGGGTGGTCAGTCTCGCTGACTTGGTTCGCAAATGTCATCGGTTCCCAATTGCGCAGGTCGATGCTCATGCTGTTGATCACTGGATTGTCTGGTCCAGACTCGATTATTTACAGACCGCCGCCATATATACTACCATCAAAAGTTTAGACTCACTTAAAGCATTCACTATATGTTATTTATATATTTCTGGGAACTATCTGCAGCCCTTATGCAGATAAATTGCACGAGAACCATGCATCCAACTGCTGAAAAGCATGCTGAAATATCGTGCATGTGAACAGTTGCGGATTCGTCAATTTTCACTGTGTTTCATCATTTATTGACTTCATGACAATAATCTTTTCAACGTCACACATTTGTTTTACAATGTATCAGTTCATGTGTAAACAGCACCTTTAAACAGTGTGGAATATTTTGCAAAATCTAGTTTAGAACAGTTGACTGAAGTAAATGGCTATATTTAAACTAGTGAGTCTAAACTTTTGATGGGTAGTATAGCTGGAATAGTGCTGAGTGCTGCGTAAAACTAAACTCACTCACTCACGCAAACACATTGGTAGGCCTCGTCTGTCATCCAGCAGTCGGAAGCATACCTCAGAATACATCTTCCACCGGACTTGCCAAGCTCCTTACACCGGTCATTGCAAGACTTCCAAAGGACTCCAAGACCCGTCCAAGGGGTTCATCTGTCTCATAGCAGATCTCCTGTCAGTTGGGGAATAACATTGCTTGTATGCACACTCAGATCCGCTATGGATGCCACCTAATTATTGGATTACGCCAAACATCTTCAGTCAAATGTATGTATTTGTTTTATTTACTAACTTTACATACTTATGTAAAAGAAGGGTTTTCGACACTAAATGCCAGGTATCTTGTGACAAAGACAAAGCACAAGGGCAGATTTGCCTTACAACTGAATACAAGTTTGGACACTCCGGTCCATACTATTATCAAAACGGATCCGTTTTACTTCCGCTAGTTGCAAACACATTGGTAGGACGTGTCTGTCATCCAACATTCTGGAGCATGCCTCAGAACACAGCTTCCACCGGACTTGCCAAGCTCTTTACACCGGTCATCGCAGGACTTCCAAAGGATTCCCGTTCCCCCGGAGCTCCAGCCAGAGCATTTGCTCCAGGTCTCCCAGCAACCAGCTTCCGTTTGGGGAAGAACCATCAGAGATGCCAGGACGACGATAGTGAAGAACATCATTACTGAAACAGTTATCGAAAATTCCACTTGAGTTGATAAACCCGTGAAGGTCCGGGTTAGAATATTGATCTTCAGTAACCCTTGCTTGAATTAAGAGGCGACTAACGGGATCGGGTGGTCCAGCTCACTGACTTGGTTGACACATGTCATCGGTTCCCCATTTTGCAGATCGTTGCTAATGCTGTTGATCAGTGGCTTGTCTGGTCCAGACTCGATTATTTACAGACCGCCACCACACAGCTGGAATAGTGCTGGGTGCGGCGTAAAACTAAACTCACTCACTCACTCACTTGAGTTAATTTATCTATATTTGAATGCTGCTGCCCCGTCTGGTTAATGGGCGGTGGGGTGGACATAGTGATTAAGGCGTTCGCTCGTCACGCCGAAGATCCGGGTTCGATTCCCCACATGGGTACAATGTGTAAAACCCATTTCTGGTGTCCCCTGGAATATTGCTAAAAGCTATGTAAAACTAAACTCACTCACTCACTACCTGTTGTTAAAGCTGTTGAGCATGTCGTGGTGTTTACCATTGTGATCACATTCAAATATCAAACAAAATCAACTTTTGACAATAGGCACTCTGGGCTGTATTTCAACGCGGTTCTTTGGCGAATGCTTTAACCTCTAGGCTACTCCACCGCCACCGGTTACACGTGAAGAAGATACATATATAATAAAGATGAAGCTTTAGTTTTTAAAACGCAATAAACTGTTGCGCCCCTTCTGTGTTACAGTCCGTTTGATTTCATTTGAGACCGATGATTTGCTCACTAACACAAAACCTAAATATTGCAACAAACCCAATTTGGCACAGTCGCATAAAATCGACAGACCAAATCTGATTATTTGTCTCATAATTTTGGACACCTGAATAAAAAGTTGTTTAACAAACGATCATTATTCTGTTGTTACTTTTCGCTATTTTGTACGAGGGAGGACCATTTACTGGTAGAACAGACAGGTAATCAACAAGCGTGTGTATGGCCCGTTTGTTTGGATTTGATACCGACGAATTGCTCACAAACACAAAATCTAATAATTGCAACAAAACCAAATTTTGCACAGTCACATGAAATCGACAGATCAAATTTGATGACGATTTTACCTATTTTCAGATGTGTGTTTACAAATGATTTGCAATCCATCCATTAAACGAAAACAGAAATTATCCACATATTACATGACGGTTTGACCTATTTTCAGATGTGCGTGCACAGATGATTTGCAATACATTCTTAAATGAAAATAGAAATTATCCATATATTACAACACGTTCTTACCTGTTATGAGAATTTCACAATCAAGGTGTGTTAATGACTCGAAGTTGGTGGTCGCGATCGTAGAACAAGGAACGTAGTGACAATAAACACACGATGTCAGGTGAATCTGAACAGGGTGGTGTTGTACGAGACGTATTTATAAGGACATTCAGAGTCGTAGCCAGACAGGAGTGTACAGGTACGTAACTCACATAACGGATGCGGCATTAAAACCTCCTTAAACGTCTGACAGTTGAGCGATGAACAGTTTTGCATGCTGAATAAAAAATTAGCAATTCTCCTTGCGTTAACTTCTTCATCAACAACCTGGCCTGTTTGATATGACATTCCCCGGCACGGGTTGGCTCGTAACGTTGTGACAAAACATATTCAGAATGCGATCAACATGTTTTCCTGTTTAGTTCACATGTTGTTTACATACACAGCTTCGAATTCCTTTCACGCGCAGGTGCACATTTATTTATTTACATAAAAGGTGTATTTAACAGAAAGGTCAGAACACTTTCCACAACCACCAGTGGTAAATATCCAATGCAAGTCAACAGCTCCAGTGACTCTCTAGTAATGATGCTTCTTATTGGCGTTAGGTTCCTACCAGTATATCGTGCAGGACGTGCGCTGAGCGGAGCGTTGTCTCCAAGAATGGTTACCTTGAATATCATTGATTACCCGTAGTTCAAAGTGCAAGATCGAAAGTGATTATTGATGTGCTAAACCGTTTAGAACCCATGGCATATTGCACTATGTTCAGACATTTGACTCATTTGAGCATAACGCTGTAGAAACCAATAAAGATGGTCTTGAAGACCTTGAAATTTTCGCATTTGTAATACAAGGTTGGTTCACACATGGTAGTGTATACTGTATCACAGTCCCTGAACCACATTATTTTCCCTACTGCCAAGCACTCTCTGCAGTGCTAAAGCGCTAAACAAAGCAAGTCTAGATTTCCTCAGCTCTGGTTTCCCTTTAAATGGGCTTGTTTGTTACTATCAAAATTAAATTTATTCAGAGACTAAGCATTAGTCTAATGGTAGTGGTATGGTGGATGCTGGTGTAGTGGCTGCCGATGTGGTGTGTGATGATATAGTGGCTGCTGATGTGGTGTGTGCTGATGTAGTGGGTGCTGATGTGGTGTGTGCTGTATATGTTGTGTTCTGATGTAGTGGCTGCTGATATTTAGGGTGCTGCTGAAGTAATGTGTGCTGATGTGGTGTGTGCTGATGTAGTGGCTGCTGATGTAGTGGATGCTGGTGTAGTGCTGCTGATGTGGTGTGTGCTGATGTAGTGGCTGCTGATGTGGTGGCTGCTGGTGTGGTGTCTGCTGATGTGGTGTGTGCTGATGTGGTGGCTGCTGCTAGTGTGGTGTATGCTGATGTGTGTGTGTGTGTGCTGATGTGGAAGTGGCTGCTGATGTGGTGTGTGCTGATGTGGTGCGTGCTGATGTGGTGCCTGCTGATGTGGTGTGTGCTGATGTAGTGTGTGCTGATGTAGTGTCTGCTGATGTGGTGGCTACTGATGTGGTGGCTGCTGATGTAGTGAGGCTGCTGATGTGGTGGTTGCTGGTGTGGTGGCTGCTGATGTAGTGGCTGCTGATGTAGTGTGTGCTGATGTGAGATGGTGTGGCTGCTGATGTAGTGGATGCTGATGTGGTATGCTGCTGATGTAGTGTGGCTGCTGATGTGGTGGCTGCTGGTGTAGTGTGTGCTGATGTCGTTTGTGCTGGTGTAGTGCTGCTGGTGTGGTGAGTGCTGGTGTGGTGGCTGCTGATGTGTGGTTGAGGTGGGTGCTGATGTGGTGTTTGCTGATGTGGTGGCTGCTGATGTCGTGTCTGCTGATGTAGTGTGCTGCTGATGTGGTGTGTGCTGATGTGGTGGCTGCTGATGGTGCTGGTAGTGTGCTGATGTAGAGGCTGGTGATGTGCTGATGTGTGTGCTCATGTAGTGGCTGCTGATGTGGTGTGTGCTGATGTGGTGTGTGCTGATGTGGTGGCTGCTGTGTAGTGGCTGCTGATGTGTGGTGGCTGCTGATGTAGTGGCTGGATGTGGTGGCTGCTGATGTGGTGGTGTGCTGCTGATGTAGTGATGTGTGATGTAGTTAGTGCCGATGTAGTGTGTGCTGATGTAGTGTCTGCTGGTGTGGTGAGTGCTGGTGTGGTGGCTGCCGATGTGGTGCTAGCTGCTGATGTAGTGGCTGCTGATGTAGTCTGTGCTGATGTAGTGGCTGCTGATGTGTGTGTGCTGCTGATGTAGTGGGTGCTGATGTGGTGGCTGCTGATGTGGTGTGGGTGCTGATGTAGTGGCTGCTGATGTGGTGGCTGCTGATGTGGTGTGCTGCCAATGTGTGGTGTGCTGATGTAGTGGTGTGCTGCTGTAGTGGTGCTGCTGTGGTGGCTGCTGATGTAGTGGCTGCTGATGTGGTGTGTGGGTGCTCATGTCGTGTGTGCTGATGTGGTGGAGTGCCGATGTTAGTGCCTGATGTCGTTTGCTGCTGATGTAGTGTGTGCTGATGTAGTTAGTGCTGATGTCGTTTGTGCTGATGTAGTGTCTGCTGCTGTGGTGAGCTGCTGGTGTGGTGGCTGCTGATGTGGATGGTGCTGGTGTGTAGTGGCTGCTGCTGTAGTGCCTGCTGGTGTGGTGGCTGCTGGTGTAGTGGCTGCTGGTGTAGTGGCTGCTGGTGTGGTGGCTGCTGATGTGGTGGCTGCTGGTGTGGTGGCTGCTGGTGTAGTGGCTGCTGGTGTAGTGGCTGCTGGTGTGGTGGCTGCTGGTGTGGTGGCTGCTGGTGTGGTGGCTGCTGGTGTAGTGGCTGCTGGTGTGGTGGCTGCTGGTGTAGTGCTGCTGGTGGCTGCTGGTGTAGTGGCTGCTGGTGTAGTGGCTGCTGGTGTGGTGGCTGCTGATGTATGTGGTTGCTGATGTAGTGGCTGCTGGTGTGGTGGCTGCTGATGTAGTGGCTGCTGATGTAGTGGCTGCTGATGTAGTGGCTGCTGATGTAGTGGCTGCTGATGTGGTGGCTGCTGGTGTGGTGGGTGCTGGTGTGGTGGCTGCTGATGTGGTGGGTGCTGATGTGGTGGCTGCTGATGTGGTGGCTGCTGATGTGGTGTGTGCTGATGTGGTGGGTGCTGATGTGGTGGCTGCTGATGTGTGGTGGCTGCTGACGCACGGGCGGTGTTGAAAATGCTTTAGTATTGGTGGTGTTGTGCTAAGCTTGGTGTTGTGGCTGCTGTTGAAGTGGGTTACCTGGTGTATTGGGTGAAGCATATCTAGCAGGGATTATGTAGTGGGTGTTGGTGTAGCAGTGAGGGTGTATTTCGTTTTTGTGTGGTCGTGGTGGTGTAGTGGTTGTTGGTGTCGGGTGTTGTGGTCGTTGTGGTGTACTGGAGTTGGTGTAGTCGTGGTGGTGTAGTAGGAAATGGTGTTGTGGATGTTGGTATTGTCGTGGTGGTGTAGTGGGAGATGGTGTTGTGGATGTTGGTCGGAGCACCACAACCTCTCATGAGGACGTTCTCTGCCATAGGTCACATGCTATTAAGACAGGCAACCATGTTGTGAGAATCCGTCGCACGCGAACTCGCTACCTTCGGATTCTTAGCCCGACAGCTAACCGACTGAGCTACGTCCACACTGTTTATCTAGTCATTCCTGAGCGGCTACGGAAATGAACGGAAATAGTCGAATATGTCACGGAGAATTACGAAGGTTATGGGTAACCTTGGCATTGGCAGATCCAGAGGGGGATCAGGGTCTCCCCTCCTCCCTCCTCCTCTTCTTCAAAATTCCTGGATCCGCCCATGCTTGGTGTTTCGTGATTTGAATCTACGGACAATGGACGAATGGTCCCGATGACATTTGGCACACTCGCACCATTCCGTAATCTACAAGATAAAGTGTGGTGTGGAATGAGCCGATATGGCGCGAAATGAAAACAACAACGGCTTTTGACGTCAGGCGTCAGACGTCGAATTCATGGTATACATGAAAGTCATGCTTTTGAAAAAATCATCGGGTGATTTGGTGACAGAAAAGTGTTGAAGGAAACACTGTAAGGATAATCGCTCAAATGAATGGCGGAGGCATGAGCATGTCGTGATAACGCAAAGAGGTGTGAGTGAGTGAGTATGGTTTTGCGCCGCTTTTAGCAATATTCCAGCAATATCACGGCGGGGATAACAGAAATGGGCTTCTACACATTGTACCCATGTGGGGAATCGAACCCGGGTCTTCGGCGTAACGAGCGAACACTTTAACCCACCAGGCTACCCACCGCCCCCACGAGGTGTGAGTTAGCCTTCGAATCACTGCTGGAGAAATGTAGGCTCCCAAATGTTGCGTGTGAAAATGGCTTAAAGTGCAAGTTCAAGGATAATTTCCATTAGCCCAAATTTTCGACATTAAATCATTTCATCGTGTACTTTTAGCGTTATTTGGGTGAAAAAAGTATTAGAAGTGCGGGAAGGAAAAAAAATTAACAACAACAACAACAACAACAACAAATGGTAACACATGCATTACACCGGACATCTATACCTACTATATAGGATTCAAACCCTAAACACTAAACCCCAAACCCCAAACCCCAAAACCCCAAACCCTAAACCGTATAAACCTAAACCCTTGAAAATAATCCTAAAGTACAGTCGGAAATAGAAAACAAATTTATTTTCTCATTTATCTCTACAATTTATGTAGTTGATGTGTGCAAGTGTGAAATATCTGTTAAACTAAGTTTGGCCTAACAACAGATCTCAGTGGTAGGAGATAGGAAACGTAGAAAAGGGACTTTACTGAGGAGAGATTAGTGCAGAAATGAGCAATGCGGATTTTTTTTAAAGTCCAAAACGATTTATTTGGAACAGACCATGGCTTTATGCAAATTAGTGTGCGACGATATTGTATTAAAAAGGACACTTTTTAAATGCCCAATTTGAAATTAGAGGTAGCTTCACTTTTATAAACGATAGCTGACGTAAAAATAATAACGTCCATGCTTAAACTATTAAGGATGTAGCTACCTACATGTAAAGATAATCCTTTAGGGCAATGATACTGGGGAAGTACGTCATGACAATTTACAAATAATATCCAGCCCTGTCGATCTTCGCGATCGGGTGGTCATGCCACCTATATATTTTGAGACATTTAATACGATGCGTTTCTATGGTTATCAGGTATCATACTCTTTTACATATCTCAACATAAACTTTATGAAAGAAAGACAAGTAAAGATGTTAATCAATAGATGAGACATCGTCAACACACATGAAAAAGCACAACATATCTTTGAGATGACCCTAGTGCCTGTAGGCAGCACATGTATTTCATGCCAGGTGAGTCGACGGTCCGTCGTCATATCTGTCTGAGCGACCTAATTGCCATCTACAAAAAATAGTCTGATCTATTGTTTTTCAGCAACTATTCGTATTGTTTCTAAGTTGTGCCCGGTTTTACGAGTAAACATGCTTTTCTGGATATCCTATTACGCATCCCACTGAATGCCAAGTATGGCCGAAGTGGGTTATTTCAAATCATAAGCTATTTGCAGTTGTGTCAATTTTAGGGATACAGAGTAACAGCCTAAAAACTATTTTTTCTATTTCCGACAGTACTTGAATAAATTAAACACATTGACCGAAGCAGCACGATAATGGGCTTCGGGTAATGCATTCTTACCGCTTCGACATATATATAATGTAACTAAATAACTCCATTCTTGTATAATGATTCAAATTATTGAATGAAAAACAGCTATTCATTCCATTTATAATTCTTTTAGTCCTAAAAAATACGTTGAAAGCGAAATATAAAATATATTTAAAATAAAAGTACTTTCATAAATTGGTGCTTGCGAAAAATTGCGCATCCGCCGCTAAACAACTACTGGAAACTCTCAACATCGTTGGGCTTATGCAATGACAAAGCTAGTAGAGATGAAACACCAGTGAGCGGAGCTTGTACGTACTCGCTGAGCAAGACAATCTCGTTGCTATGCCGGCGTCATAGATCATTGTTTCGAGAACGTGCTTCGGAACAAAATCACATAAAATAACGAAAAAGGGTATTATGACGTATTTTTAAAGTTTGTGGTGCTGTATTCTAAAGGTAGGCCTGTTGGTGTAGTTGGTGTTGGTGTAGTGGGAGATGGTGTAGTAGTGGTGTGTAGTTGGAGTTGGTGTAGTGGGGTGTCGTGGTGGTGTAGTCGTGGTGGTGTAGTCGTGGTGGTGTAGTTGGAGTTGGTGTAGTGTTGGTGTAGTTGGAGTTGGTGTAGTCGTGGTGGTGGTGTAGTGGGTGTTGGTGTAGTCGTGGTGGTGTAGTTGGAGTTGGTGTAGTGGGTGTTGGTGTAGTCGTGGTGGTGCAGCGTGAGTTGGTGTAGTGGGAGTTGGTGTAGTGGGAATCGGTGTAGTCGTGGTGGTGTAGTGGGAGATGGTGACGTGGGTGTTGTGTAGTGGGGGGTGGTGTAGAAGGCGTCGGTGTAGTGAGAATGATGTAAAGTCCGTTTGACTTCATTTAGAGACCGATGAATTGCTCACTAACACAAAAATCTAATAAATGCAACAACATCAAACTTTAGACAGTCACATGAAATCGACAGACCAACTCTGATGATTTGTCTCATAATTTTGGACACCCGATTAAAAAATGTTGTTTAACAAACGATCATTATTTTGTTGTCACTTTTCGCTATTTCTTACGAGGAATGACCAATTGCTGGTAGAACAGCAATGTAACCAACAAGCGTGTGCAGTGAAATTTCAATTTCACACGTACAACTCGCACACCTGTCTTTCTACCAGCAAGTTTTATTCGGGTGTCGAAAATTATGAGACAAATCATCAGAGTTGGTCTGTCGATTTCATGTGACTGTGCAAAGTTTGATTTTGTTGCATGTAATAGAGTTTGTGTTAGTGAGCAATTCATCGGTCTCAAATGAAATCAAACGGACTGTAGTAGATGTAAGGAATAAATTCCTTATATCATAACTCGCCAATATTCGCGCGGCTGGTTGGGTTCTCGGCCTAACGGCCTCGGACTCAACCAGCTGCGCGAATATTGGCGAGTCTGAGGAGTTTATTGCGCTTAAACCTAAAATCATACATATTGGCGCCCTAGTTTCGTAACTCTTGCACCCGAACACAGCAATATTAATATTGGCGTCCTACATCTGGGTAGCACGGTATGCACGATACACACGTTATGAACACGCTCAACTGTGCACGAGACAGCATATTGGAGGGGTACAAAACAAACGAAAATATTTTACTGCATCTATTTTACCAGATGTTTTCAACCATGTCAGGCGAATGGGATCCTTTAAGCGATGTCTTTGTCACTCAAAATACATTTTCCGAAGCTACAAATTTGAATGTGAGTGACATTAATTCAGATTTTGAGGAACTTTTGAATGGAAGTATTTCGAGTGTCAGTTTTGATATCACTCTGCAAGGGGACAAACATCATGTAGATACAGTTGGGAATAGTACTTCGGATGAGGAATTGCTGCGTGAGTCGCAAAACCTAGAACAGGAATTTGACCAAATGAATAGTTCAGCAGATGATGAACTGATGCTTGCTTCTCAGCAGATAGAAAAAGAAAATGATCAAACAGCTACCAAACGTTTTGGCAAACCCCTCTCAGTTTCTGAATATCAAAACTTGGAAAATCTTGCAAAAAATAAACATACAGAAAAGAAAAGCCACTGGGCAGTGCGGATTTTCGATACATGGCAACGTGAAGGGATGGGTTTGAATCCGAGTTAGGCAGCAAATTATTAAGTGTTTCTGATGAGGATCTGAATAGAACGCTGAGTTTATTTGTCACTGAAGTAAGGAACCAAAGGGGAGGTCAATACAACGGCAACACAATTCATGAGATTCTTATTTCGATGCAGAGATTCATGCGCCAAAGTGGTCGAGACGTTAACCTAACCACCGATTTTGCTTTCAGGGTTTAACAACCATTTTTGATGATAAAATGAAATCACTGGCCCAGGCTGGTGTTGGCATGCATAGAAGGCGAGCTAACGTCATCACACCACAGGAGGAGAATGCGTTGTGGGAGAGGGGTTTGCTTGGGCATGAGACCCCGGAGAAATTGCTTGAAACCGTTTTTATTTGAATGGGATAAACTTATGTTTACGAGGTGGGGAGAAACATCGTGCTCTAAAAGTAGATAAATTTTCAAACTGCTGTGTTGTTACAAGAAACAACAAAATACAATTGGTATACTCTGAAGGGGTTTCCAAAACGAATTCAGGAGGGCTGAAACATAAAGGATTGTCTGCTAAGGCCATTTCTGTGGATATTAATGAAGAGAACCCTGCCCGTTGTCCAGTTAGACTTCACCAAAAGTACATGTCATTGAATACTGAGGGAAGTACACGTCATGACAATTTACAAATAATATCCAGCTACTGTCGATCTTGGCGATCAGTGGTCATACCACCTATAATGTTTGGAACATTTAATACGATGCGTTTCTATGGTTATCATGTATCATACTCTTTTACATATCTCAGCATAAACTATATGAAAGAAGAGACAAGTAAGATGTTAATCAATAGATGGAGACATCGTCAACAGCACATGAAAAAAGCACAACTTATATCTTTGAGATGACCCCTTGTGCCTGTAGGCAGCACATGCACATGTATACTTGCTCGCTAGACTAAGATAATAACCTCGTTGCTATGCACGGCGTCATAGATCATTGTTTCGAGAACGGGCTTTGGAACAAGATCACATAAAATAACGAAAAGAGAATTATTATGATGACGTATTTTTTAAAGTTTGTGGTGTAACAGTACAAAAGGTGGAGCCTGTTGGTGTAGTTGGTGTTGGTGTGAGAGGTGGGAGATGGTGGACTGGATGTGTTGGTGTAGTTGGTGTTGGATGTAGTCATGTGGTCAGTTAGTAGTAGTGGTGGTGTAGTTGGTGTTGGTGTAGTCGTGTTGGTGTAGTCGTGGTGGTGTAGTTGGTATTTGGTGTAGTCGTGGTGGTGTAGTTGGTATTGGTGTAGTCATGGTGAATTGTAGTTAGTGTTAGTGTAGTCGTGGTGTGTTATTTGGAGTTGGTGTAGTGTTGAGATTGTGGTTGGTGTTGGTATGTAGTCGTGGTGGTAGGGTATGTGGTGGTGGTGGTGTAATTATGGGTGGTGAGATTGTAGTCGTGGTGGTGTAGTTGGAGTGGTGTAATAGATCTGGTGTAAGTGGTAGTGGTTTAATCAGATGTTGGTCAAATCGTGGTCGTGTAGTTGATTGATTTGGTGTAGTCATGTGATGGTGTAGTTGGTGTTGGTGTAGTCGTGGTGTAGTTGTAGTTGGAGATATATGGTGCTAGTCGTGGTGGTGTATGAATCGTGGTGGTGTAGTTTGTGTTGGTGTAGTCATTAGTAGTGTAGTTGGAATTGGTGTAGTGTTGTTGTAGAAATTGAGTTGGTGTAGTCATTGATGGTGCTAGTGGGTGTTGGTGTGAAGTCGTGATGGTGTAGTAGGTGTTAGTGTAGTGGGTGTTGGTGTATTTCGTGTTGAATTGTAGTCGTGGTGGTGTAGTTGGTGTTGGTGTAGTCGTGTGGTGGTGTGTTGTTGGAGATGGTGTAGTGGGTGTTGGTGTAGTCGTGGTGTAGTTGGAGTTGGATTGTAATCAGTGGTGGTGTGGCCGTTGGAGATGGTGTAGTGGGTGTTGGTGTGGTCGTGGTTGTATAATTGGGAGTTAGTTGCAGTCATTAGTGTAGTGTAGTTTGTTTTGAATTGTAGTCGTGGTGATGGTGGGAGTTGGTGTAGTGGATGCTGGTGTAGTGGGTGTTGGTGTAGTCGCGTTGGTGTAGTTGGAGCTGGTGCTTAGTGGGTGTTGGTGTAGTCGTGGTGATGTAGTGGGGGTTTGGTGTAGTGGATGTTTATTAGTAGTCGCGTTGGTGTAGTGGGAGTTGGTGTAGTGGGTGTTGGTGTAGTGGCGTTGGGTGTAGTTGGAGCTGGTGTAGTGGGTGTTGATGTAGTCGTGAATTGCTGTAGTGGGAATCGAAGTGTAGTCGTGTGGTGGTGTAGTGGGAGATGGTGACGTTGGGGGGTCAAGAGTTAGAAGGCGTCGGTGTAGTGAGAATGATGTAAAGTCCGTTGACTTCATTTGAGACATGAAATCGGCGGGCTATCCTGATGATTTGTCTCATAATTTTGGACACTTGATTAAAAAGTTGTTTAACAAACGATCATTATTTTTTTGTCACCGTTTTTATTTCTTACGAGGGATGACCATTTTGCTGGTAGAACAGCCATGTATAACCAACAAGCGTGTCTGATGAAATTTCAATTTCACACGTGCAACTCGCACACCTGGTTGTTCTACCAGCAAGTTTTATTCAGATTGTCAAAATTATGAGACAAAACATCAGAGTTGGTCTGTTGATTTCCGTGACTGTGCAAAGTTTGATTTTGTTGCATGTATTAGATTTTTGTGTTAGTGAGCAATTCATCGGTCTCAAATGAAGTCAAACGGACTGTAGTAGATGTTGATGTTGCGGTGGTGATATTTGTCGATGTTCAATCAGTAACACGCTCCCGTGTCAAGATCAGTACAGAAGGTCGACAAACAATTTTGAATTGCTACTTTGGACCCAGTCGAATTATTACACTGGGGGAGTAGTCAGTGGTGGAAATCAGGGGGTTAAGGGGAGGTTGCATGAGTATAATAATATGTATAGTGCATTTAGTCAGGGATGGTCTTAGGTTATATAGTACAATGCTTATCCACTTCTGTGAAGAAGTTAAAGGAATCATGATTTTCTGTACATCTGTTCATCAAAACTTCTCTCCACCCCTGAAATGGCTGGAGTCCATTGCTATTACGGTTAAAGACGTCACATTGAAGTTTGTTTCAATCGCCAAAAAACACCATCGTACAGCACGTACACATGGTTTTCATTGGATGTATATAAAGCTTTGTCGGCAAAACTGTATGAGACGGTCCGAGTTTGAGCTTTCAAATGTTGCGGTGAGAGTGTTTATAACCTGTGTTACATGTTATTCGTGGAAAGGATGTCTTAGGTTTACAAGCAGCATGGTAACTGAGATTTTAAAACCTTTTTAGTGACGATGTATTTAATACTATTCGTTCAAGTAATGAACTCACGTAGTGTGGGATATGGACCGAAAAATCGCCGATTATGTTTACGTGAGGGTGGTTTGAGCCCGAAAAGAGAAATGATGTGATTTTTGAGGGACCATATGTAACTTTATATATAAGTCCCATTCAAAAATAATTTGATTTCTAAACTCTTCAAAATTAGGCGCGACAGTCTGTATCTGAGCAATGAAGTCACTTGTATTAAAAGTTACACCTAGAGATTGTGTACGTATAATAACCGAGAAAATCGGTCATCACTGAAGCACAAACCATTCGAAGGCTGCCACCCGCGTTTTTCTTTAATCTTTACTGACATTCATCCGACTCTGTCTTATTTGAGAAATATTCTTTTCCAGCCGAAAGGTGAAGGAATGGCAGGAATTTTCATTGTTCTTGGCTTCATAGTAAGTATGCCCAGACAAGCCCAAGTCTATAGGGATCAGTGGTTCTATTGACGCCATCATTATCCCTGGTACGTATGTCAATGCTTCCCGACTTGTATGTTCGACATTAGATGAATTTACTAACAGCCTTGTGACGAAATATTGCCGAGTTCAAAACTGTTAGCCATGGATATATGCTTGAAAGTGTTGGTAATAGACTTTCCCTTTCATAATTCAAAGTATGCCCGCACATACGGCAGGTTTACCTTATTGGATCCTGTAACACCTGTGGCGTAATGGTTAAAGCTTGCGGTCTGGGCCGAAGGCTAAGGTTCGATTCAACTTGCGGGTACGGTGTTTACCTCGTTTCTGGTGTCATCCAGTGATATTGCTGGCTGCGTAAAAACCCAACTTGGTCCTCACTCTAGCGCCGAGAGACAAGGCACTCACTTTTATAAGTAACGTTAAGTCCTGTCCATTTATTGAATTGGTGTTTATCATTCGTGTCCGTATTAATGAAGTTTTTTTTGTTCTGCGTGGTATTTATCCAGGCTACCGTCCAGGCTGTGGTACCTCCAGGATATTTATTGGACAGTAAGTAATGCCATGGTTTTGTTACCACCCCACATGTATACATCCACATGTAGAATATGCAGTTTGTAGAACCTCTGCAGAAATCCACATGTAGAATATGCAGTTTGTAGAACCTCTGCAGAATAGTCTGTAGTGAAGGGAATCCTATAAGTATGTAACCTAGCTCAGGTCGGACATTCATCAAAATTTCGTATGTAGTGACCCTGATTTAGATTACCGTAGTTCCCACATTTCAGAGTATCCTGCAAAATGTTCCACTTCCTCGTATATTGATTGGGTAATAAAGTGAATTCACAGAGTCTAGAGGGTAGCCTCCTGGTTAAAACTTTGGCTGGGAAGCTCGTAAAGTCCTAAGGACCCACATGGGTATCCCGCTTCTGATGCCCGGCGGGGCAATGGGAATTGAACATAGTGGTTAAAGCCGTGCGCTTCGTCACGCCGGAGAACCAAGGTTCAGATCCCCACATGGGTATATTGTGTAAAGAAGCTCATTTTATGGTGTACCCACCAACCACCCACCTCCCCAACACGCCGTCCCACACACGCCATGATATTCCTGGAATATTGCTTCAAAAGCGGCGTAAAACCAAATTCACTCGCTCACTCTGATGCCCGACGTGAAACTAAACTAGCTCCTGTGCGTAGCGTGGCGTTAACCAAATGCGTCTTATTTTCAGTCGAACCGGACTGTGGAAAAACGGTATCGCCGACGCAGCAGTACATCTGTTGACCGATTGCTGATGCTGAGGCTAAAGCATTTTGTGGAGGCAATAAGGAAATGAAACTTCGCACCTCCGATGATGAGTGTACTTCCAACTTGCCCGTGTCCTACCCGGTCACTGTTGGGGATCATCCGCCTGTAAATTTGTGGTAAGTATATTTTGGTTATATATGCTAAAACTTAGCTGAGGATCAAAATCCCAACTTTTACTGAATTTACTTAGATTTATAGTTTAAAATCATAAAGCCTGGATAAATGGTATGGTAACACTTTACTTTAGCCCTATACACTTGATACATGAGTAACCATAAAAATGGTTTTCATGGCACCATTCTGCAAATCGTGGAACGGAGTCATTGACAAGTACACAACACCTCAATTACCGGTATGGGATTCACAAGATGCGGTCGCACACTGGAAACCCTAAGTTCCAGGCTTAGATATTTAAAGCCAAAGTGGATTCCCTACGTCAGTTTTCTGTTGAATCAATGATTTGATCCATAGCAAAAGTGCGAGCTGGTATACACCCGCGATACTGTCACGCATAACCGGTTCCAAGCAGCTTGGTAACTCATGAAAACTTCTAGTTTCGGGCAACTCCGGACGTATACGTTTTTGGGAATATCTAACGATGCTTAACCAAAACGAACGCAGGCGAGGTTAATGTGATGGATTTTTCCGAGGAATGAATCAAATAAATGTCTCCGAGGTTGACATTTTGAATAATGCTACTTTCCTGCGACTAGCGGGATCGGGTGGTCGGGCTGGCTTCATCGTCTATCCTATTGCGAAGATAGTCAATCATAATCCTGGAGGTGGGGGATGGGAAATTTTCACAGCGTAATGAGCCGCTGGGGTGGCCTAGTGGTAAAAGCGTTCCTTGTCACGCCTAAGACCCAGGTTCGATTCCCCACATGGGTACAATGTGCGGTGCGATTTCGTCTGAAACCGGAGTACAGTATACTGCCTAACGCCCGGCCATAAGGCTTCCCTAAAGCAGATGGTCAATTGCATTTTTGTGTTTCTTGTTTCCAGAAAAAGAAGGATGCATTTGTTTACACAATCCTGGTGACTGTGGCGTTCGGCACCCCCGGTAGCCGGCTTCACCGAACAGATGAACGGGTACACTTCTAACCTGCTCCTACCAGTACGGTGCGAAGAAGGAGAGCGCTCGTCCATTGGAAGGTGAAGCCTGGGTAAAGTTGCTGGAAGGATAAACTGTGGTACGGAAACATTTCCGGACGATTTCCATATTCTAAGCTGAATTCTTTTCAAGAATCATTACCAGTCATCCTAAAGCCATTCTTGGGCATGTTTTATCGCTCATTTTCATATTTTAACTTTTTTTTGTTTATGTTTCACATTCGTTTTACGATCGATGTGCAACCTTGTCTTTTGACTTGGCGATGAAGATCTAAATGTTTCCACCTTTAACCCGTTTTCCCCGCCGGTGCTGGCAACAAAACCGTAATAGTGGGGAATGCGCCCCGAAGACCCCTCTGTCATTCTCCTGTACCTTGTCGGCGTCATCGGCAGGGAAGATTTCAGGTTCCGTTAATGCCGGCAGAGTGTCCGCTTGAAGGCCGTCGCACTCGGTAGGATGAAACATATAATACGTTTATTGGCTGCTCCTGGAACAATAGTGACGGAGACCATATGCTGTTATCCGTAGTGTTCCATCCATGTTTTGTTTTATATAGGAAACCGGTTCTGGTAATTCGGCGTACGACATTGCTAATGTTTCTTAATGTCATTGGTTAGCATGGTGTGAGCAATACCCATGAGTTACGCTACCACATAACTGCTTTTCGCCCAGGACCTGCTGAAAAGGCTTACGACCGGGTCTTGCGATGCTTTGAATTCAAGGTGTGGTAGACTTTCTGTTCTCAAGATCAGGGTGGTGAGAAGGTTTCTTTATGGAGGTTAACACTAAATAACAGATACCCTGGCATTTGCTGAAAAGGGTCTATCCCCTTCTAAATTGCATCTACCGATATGGCGGAAATTAGCTTCCGATGTAATGTTTCATTACCTTCATTATCGTTGCTTATTCATTCTTAATGTTACTGTTCTCTAACTTTGCATGTCTGTATTTCGCCATGTTCCAAGCTGCCTTAATAATAATCAAGCGCACTTCAATTTTCTAAGTAACCATCCAACGCTCCTAAATTTGGTCGGCAATCTGTCTGGCTGCCAGTTCTGGCGGGGAAATTCGAAAAAAACTCAGCATCAATATGCCAAAATGAACTAAGATTACTCGGCAGTCGGCGTCTTGGCAACGACCTCCGCTTGTCATGAGAGCTGCAATAACAGGATCTGCTGGTCAGATCTTGATCGCGAGTTGACGCAATAATATCGTCGTCTCAGTTATGTGGTACGATGGTTGTGTTGATCTCTAGATTGTCTAGTCCAATCTAGAATTATACTACCGATCAAAATGTTGGAACGTAATGTGAACAGCTGGACGGGTTGCTGTAAAAATTGGCAAGAAGTTAACGTATCAATGAGCGTTTCATTCATTTTATTGAACGCATGACAATCTTTTCAACGTTTTTCAATTTGTTTTACAATACATCCCAGTTCGTCGTATAAACGGCGCCTTTCAAAGTATGGTTTTGCGAAAGGAAATTTGGTTTAGGACAGTTGCCTGGAGTGAGTGGCTACATGGTACGCACCGAGTCTGAAGTTTTGATGAGGGTATGTTTACAAACCCCGGTATGTAGCTCAAATATTGCGTTAAACGGCACCACCCTTTAACCCATTCGTTAGTCTGCGTTTCAGTTGGCCAGGAACGGCGTAGTTGCTAGAAACAGGCGCTCGGCTTTTAAACGCGCGGCAAGAAGAACCTACAGCGCCTTCTTCAAAGTGTTCGTCTGGTAACCAAGGATCCCACAACTGAAGTTTGAGATGCAACTTTACGGTCTGCGCCAAAGCATGCAATGGCGTAGGGACTGGAGCTAAATATGCTTCTGGCACTTTGCGCCTTCGCGCATTCAAATACATTTTAAGTTGTCAAATGTGAAAAGCTGAATCGTAACCATGTCGACTATGAGTTTCTTTTTGTAATTTTGTGCACACATCTAGTTGGTTGACGTTGAACTTGTACGGTTTACCCCCTTCGAAATGAAATTTGCTAATACTGACTGCGTCAGCTGTTTGTTGAGAAGTAACTTTCATATGTTTTCACTTGCAGCCGTCCCTGTTTTCCTAAAGGCCGAAAAACGCGAGAGGAACAGCCAGGTAATCTATAAATAATTTAGGCGAGTCTTGAATTGTTTAATGCTCCAAATCAGCTGCATCACAAGCAAGGGACCAATATTCATTTGAAACGTTGTGTCCTTTCTCGGGATCTACTCAATGAAACTATAGATCGTGTATGTGAACATATATGGAAGATATTCTGTGAACGTTGATTGTACTCTTTACCGAAGGGCAGACTGCGACGGAGTTGCTTCCAAACGTCTAATGGCGATATTTCGGTCGGTGGCATTTTGCATATCGGCATTTAGTATTTATTTTTTTTTCTTTCATAAGGCATGACTTTGGTCTTTGAGTCTCTACTCGTGTTTCCCACATATTGCACGTGGCCCCACGTGGAAATACTTTTCAACATTACTCCCACTCTTCATTTGTTTTCTTTATTTCACAAACCTTTTCAAACACACTTTAGGATGAGGTTGCGCACGATACTATAACCACCACCACCACCACCACATCGTCAGCGAAGTTAAAACATAGCAATTGTCTTAATGACTATTGCTGTCACGATCAACTTCACAAGACGCCTGTGCAATTTGTTTTTTTGAAGAGTGTATGTAAGCTTTGGGTTAATTTTGTGATCAAGACTTTTTGTAATGGAAAGCTTTCCCTCGTTTGTTTTGCAGGTGGAAGTCTAGGAAGCTTTCTGTGGAACTCTCATGAGTACTACCATATTGGACATAATCCACATTGAACGGTGCTGCGATGAGACTTTCCAGTTAACCGAAAGAACAACCAGAAGCTCCTCGGTCACGTTTTCCGACACCAACCAGTAATTGTTGTACCCAGTTTTGTAAAGTGGTGGTTGGTAAATAAAAATAAAACCAAAAAGCATGTTTCACTTAATGAAACGGGGGCTGGAATCTTGGAAACGTGCAGTTGAAACTGTCAGATATGAAAAAGTACAAAAGTCTTTCAAAAGGGCCTACAAGATCTCGCGAGGCGTTACCTCGGTATTACTAAGCTGGTTCTCAGCTCCTTTGCGCACGCCACCGTTGCGATAATGAGGGTGGGGCCGAGCACCCTTCCATTACCAGATTTCCGATGACAAAGCGTATACTTCAATTACCAGTTCTGGTTCCAAATTGCGCGACCGCCAACTATGACTTTACTGGAGCCGGACCCATGTTGCAATTATTTGTGCCATGGCCCAGTTGGCGCTTATACCTCGGTGGTACGACCAACCGATGCAAACAAGGGGCATGCTACTCGTCATTAAAAGACTTGCATCTTTCTCAATATTTTAATTCCATAATGCGCAGATAACACATTTGGTTCTCCCTTTAGGACCAAAAGCCCTTAATTGCTTGGCATCCCGCAGGGTGTCCCCACGGGAACTCGCGGATAGATTTGGGTTCTTGACAATGCGTGTGATGGTGAAACTCAGGCTGTGACGATTCTGGACATCGGGTCGACACTACATATGGCAAGTGCGTCATTATTGTGTCAATGAAAGCATGTTTCCATTACTCAGCTAAATAAATTACAGTGAGTGCCGTGTCATTATACCGCAAATCCGCATGCATACATTTCCCAATATCGTAGTGCGATCTCTGTCTTTAATATGTAAAGCCGCGCCAGCAACGCGGTGCGGTAGTTTATGGACTTGGGCGTCCATGCAATTCCGAGGGTAGGCTCGGAGACATGTATGCAAGGATTGCGCAACGATCCATTTCTTGGTAAGAACACATCTGTAAAAACAGTGATGCGGAAAACGCCGGATTAAGTTAATCAGGGAATGTTGATGATCGTCGAACAAAATGCTACTTGATTAACTGCCTATGCGATCCTTGATTATGAAAACATCGCTAGATTCTATTGCAGTTACACCTGTTGATTCTAATTTCTATAATATTAGTTATTGCTCAAAAATGGAGAACATACAACTTTATCGATTATTAACTTCTTACTTATTGCATAGAGCGAGCTTTTCGATGTAGATTCGTACATCGTTGATAAAGATGCAAGCATCTACATCGATATATGCAATAAATAAAGGAAGTTGTCATCCATAAAGACCGTATGTATTACAGTCATAATAACTTCTAATATGCCCTTCAAACAATTATTAGTTGTACTGTATGAACAAGTGAACCTCGTTATGACAAGGTGGAACAATGAGAACAATGAAAGGCCGTTTATGTTGCATTTTCACTGGATTGAAAGCTTATAAGCTCTAGATACTTGCAGAATGCCATTGGTGTAATCAGTTCGACAAATGTTAAAAAAATGGAACTTAGACCGCGAACAGTCTGGAAACTACAGACAGCTCCACGAAGAACAATCCTTTGCCCTAAACAAATCTGTCAGCAACCGTGTCGGTTGGAATCTACCTCCAGTGCAGTCATTTGGAAGCGCAGAAGTCTCCTCGGGTATGTTCATACTATGCTAAATCTTGATAATTACACAAGACCATATACATGTAAACATATTTAAGGTGCTTTTCATCTCCTTTTACAAAGTTCCTTGATATTCCTGTGTGACAAAACGCGAAACATCTCCGTGTAGTAAACTGATGGTCTACAATGAACCTAACAATTGTGGACAATATATCCTATATACTTTTTACGCAAACTACATCTTAAAACCTTGTTTTAAAGGGGTTTTCCATCTCACATGGTTGTCCATATCAATTATGAAGACAAAGATCTTAAACGCTATATTTAGAAATACTGCAGTATATGTTATTGTATTTTTCTTAATTATCTTCAAAATTATCTAAACTACAGGTCCTCCTTTATCTATCACCGTTTTACGGTTGGGTGATTTCAATCCTGGGGTGATCCTCTTGGCACAGATTCTTGGGTATGTTGAAGTGTAAGTTTCCCACCGGGAATACTACGATGCCGTGACCTTACAGGACATTTACAGTTCGCTGAGACAAAATGATACCGATTCTCAGGACGTCGACCCTCCAAAATTTCCCATTCTTAGGAAGGTGATCTCCAGTTTGTCTCGATACTTGTTGTTATAACACAGGGATTGATAAGGGACTGCCGTCAGTGGGTCATCTCGAAGTGACTACAGGCCCTGACGGGCAACGAACAGTGTTCACGGCGATCAACTCAAAGATTACATGAAATGTATTCACTTCATTATGTTCACTCAATGTCATACTAAAAAGAACTAGTATATGTATGCTGGAAATGGAGGTTGTTGCATCACATTCGAAATGGAAAAACGCTCAGATTTTAAGTTTCTCCCAACAGCACTGACTGACTGAGTTTGGTTTTACGCCGCTTTTAGCAATATTCCAGCAATATCACGGCGGGGACACCAGAAATGGGCTTCACACATTATACTAACTTGTGGGGATTCGAACCCGGGTCTTTGGCGTGACGACCGAACGCTTTAACCATTAGGCTACCCCCACCGCCCTCGCACGTGGTGGTAGGTATTTCTGTGTATCTGGCTTTTTGTATAGAATTGGTGAAAGAATGGGGACTTGTTTCTTGGAAGTGCACTACCAAAGGCTGCAGTGCCACTGTTTTCACCGTGATGACATCCTGACGGACTGTACTTTAGGCGATAATACAAAGGGTTTTTCAGATTGTTTGGTCCAGAATTTCAGTGTATTAGGAAACGGCCACACAGATCTTTCATCTGAGAAAAATCACATTGTCCCAGTTAAAATTTATATGCTGTAAGCACCAGTTCAACCTTCGCTCATTTTGTTCAGGTTTCATGATCGGTGATGGAATTCCTCGACTTTTCTGCCAATTAGTTATGTCCATTGTTCTTGGAAGTGTTTTATTAGCATAACTGAATAACTACCCTAGGGCAATTGTTTCTATTTACAAGCAGTAAAATTGTACTCATTTTGACAATGCGTTTCAATACCTTACACACGCATGTATATATGCCCTCGTGGTGTAAGCCGTTTAATCATCCTCACTACAACAGGTATTTATTTTAAAACAACCTTGAAAGGGGAAACCTATACTTAACTCGTAGCACGTTCAGAAACAAATGCCTGAAATTAAATATTTACCTGCGAGTTGTTTATACACTCCCCAAAAAGCTCATAGGTGATATTGATATTATACATTTGAAATGGTTTTGAGGTGTTTTTTGCAAAATTAGTGTTTGAATGTTATTTCGTCATAATGCTGGTTTGTTTAAATGGAACGAATGCACACAGAAAAATGAATCTTTGGAAACTTTAATGCACCTTTACGTTTGCATGGAAATGTCATGGAGAAAAGGTTCTGCTTTTAGTCGGTTATTGGCATTTTTAGCTAATATCGTTATGCCGCGACTCACGGCTGTAAATCGAAACATTAATTGCCACTGGGAGGCTGGGGAGTCTCAATTATTTGATATTTATAGACAGGAGTGGAAGGAATCGGTAGGGAATACCTGTGGTCCCTCTAAACGGGGATAAATGAGCTACGCTTTATTGTACTTTTAAGGATGTTTAAACCCCAGAATTTTTACGTAACTCATCCCATGCCCCGCCCATACAGATGTGCATATGCTAAGTTCAGATGCGGCACTGCACCAATTAATATTGAGCTGGGTAGATATAACAATATCCCACTTAACGACAGAAAATGTTTTTATTTTAAACACTGTGTTGAAGACGAAGTTCATGTTTTAACTGCCCGGTTTATAGTGATGAACGTTTTAGTCTTTTAAATACTTGTGATAGTCAATGTCAGAATTTTAGTAATTTTACTGATATACAAAAAGCTGCTTGTATCCTGTCCAATAGCAATATCTGTTTTTTATAGCTGCCAAAACCTACCATGTTATTTTTAAAAGGAGAAAATCCGTATTATATAACTTTTTATTACTCACGTCACCTCGTGTTCACCAGAGTACCATCAATTCGTGGAAGACCTCGGATTACCTCAGCAGGATAGCTACATCCGGTTAATTCATTTGTGGAATCGAACTGTCACAGCAAGTGCAGTGCCTTGTTTTGAGGAGTGTCGGCGCAAACCATTCGTAATTTACCAGAAGCTGGACTTCGAGCCACACCTTCATTTGGCTCTGTGCTGCGACAACTACATCGACGTCAACGTGTCCAGTGGTGCAATAACGTTCGATTCTGGAATCAACAAAACTGGCGACGTGTATGGTTCAGTGTCAGTGACGGAAGAGTACAGGTCTATTGACGTCGAAATGAACGTTTTGTCCAGAATTGTCATCATGGGTGCGTTCGTTTTGCACAAAGTGTTTCGCACGTGCGATGAATTGCCTAATCGAACGACCCGAGCGTCTCTCACGTGTGTTCGCTCGCTCGAGTCAAGAGGGCCCTCCTGCAAAATCGAGGAAGGAGATCGTGAGAGTGGCGGAAGTACGTCATTGACGCGGTGTTCATAGCAACATGGATGAGTAGGCCAAAGATATTCGTCCTCATTTACCGACTTACTCACACAAATGAACAAATTCGTAATTATCCAAGCTGTTTTGGTTAATTGAATTGATTCACAGATGGTCGCAAATGAGTGTTACAGACACGTACGAGTCATATTTGGACACTGCATCATGTCTGTCTATAGACCACTATTACTAGGAAGAAAATAATGAGACATATTTTAATCAACTGACCTAAAATTATTTTATTTGTTTGTAAACAGTCAACCGAGTGTCACCCAGCGGAAAATGTGTAGTTCGCGTTAGGTGGCTATCTGAGCATGCGCAAGCACTCGAGAAACAAAACGAACGGGTTCCAAGGTTGACCGATATGATGGTGAGTGTCATGTACACATCTGCTAAAAGATGACCTAACATGTGTATTGCAACTATACACAAAGAACTTAGTTAAGCACCCCCTGACCTCTCACGATTGAATGAGTCCCGATCTTAACCCTTTGGAGCATACATGGGACGTGTTTGGTTCTGCGCAACAAAGGGATCCTTCTGTGCAGAACCTGGCCCATTTGGAAGCTGCTTTACACGAGGAATGGTGTAGACTGCCCTCCAGCAGAGGATCAGGTGGCTGACGGGGGTATGAGGAGAGTGCTGGCTGTCATACAGTCACATGGAGGTTACACTCGGTATTGACCTTCAATTGTGTAAGACACGCAAAATGACATTTTGAATGTCCACATTCACCAATAAATTCAACATTAACCATTCCATTGCCATGCTTGTACAGACATGGTTTTACGTGACAATCAGTGTCTTGAAATGAGCAAGTATCATAATAAATCAACATGGATACACCAATTTTGTCAGTCGTTATGTGTCAAAGGATCATACGGGTCAGAAATACTCATGTTTTTCCATCGTGTTCACCACGAGAAGTTTTTATGTACGTGTTGAAAACCTATCATTGCAAAATACAGGGGGTGCTTAATTAAATCTTTGTGTACTACCTAAAAAAGTGTTGGTATCTTTCTTGTATGTTGCACCCAGCTATGCTGAGGAATGCCTACTGATCTAACTGAAGTGTTGTTTAGCGTGTGCTCTTGTCGCTGTGGACCGCCTCCGTGGTGTAGTGATTAGAGCGTTCGCCCGGAGAGCGGAAGGTCGCGGGTTCGATCCCCGACCGCGTCATAGCAAAAAGACGTTAAAATATGGTACTTGTTGGTCCCTGCCTGGCGCTCGGCATTAATGGGCACAACAAGGACTGGTCGGCTCGGAGTCAGTATAATGTGTCTGAGTCGGGTATTCATGCTTCACTGCGGCATGGTATCTCAGTGGGCTAGCACTATAAAACCAGCTTCAGTCTGGGCTATAGTACTGTCGGAAATGCTAGAAAAATGCTTTTTGACTTATATTTAAAATTCAGAGGTATTACAGTTACTTAAATAACAAATATCACTTCAAGAAACATCTACCTAATGTAGACCGAGGGAATAAATTTTGAGACATGCTCTAAAATGTGTTTTTACTGATGAAAATACCAAAAACTTAGAAAAATAAGGGGGTAGTGGGACGTTATTTGATACAAACATTAACTGCCTGTGTTACGTCATCAGCATCCACGGTATCGACAGGTGAAATTGACACCTTAGCACACGCTCGGGCGAGGGTCATCTCAATAGATGTTTTTCTGCAAAATGTTGAATATGTGTACGTAAAGTATACGTATCGGTTATGTTAGGGATCATTTGTGTATGTGTGTTTGTTTTGAAATACCCATACGAATTACTGTATATTGGAAAGAATCCTACTACTTGTGTTACCTTATCGATTGATTGTAGAAATGTGCAACGTTTTAATACATGTTTGGATGTCAACAGTATATTTCATTGAAAAATATGGATGTAATTCGAACAGTTTAATCTAGTTGTGAACATTGGCCAACGATTTAACGAAGTCACTGTAGCTTCTTTAGAATATATATATTCTTCTTCTCATAACGTTTGTAGACCGCCCGTCTAAGCACTCCCTTGTCAAAGTTGTCAAGGATGGTTTTACGTCCCGGTTTTGCATTTGAGACGGTCCCTGTCTTGTATGATTTGTTTACAATATTTTAAACTTCTTGGTAAGACATGCCAACAGCTCTGCAAGTTCTGTAATAAACCCTTTCTAAACTAATGAAAGGTTTGCCTCTGTCTTTTTTAAGCAGAAAAAAACTATAAACCTTTGCAACAATCGACTGCAAATCGTTGTCCATAGTGTACGCTGTGATAAAGATGTGCATGCATGACGGGAAACTTATTTATCAAGACTTAACATTTATAATATTATTTCTTCAATATAGAAACGATAATTAAGTAAAGTAACACAAACATTGCATATTTATTTGTTTAAGAAACACGTTAATTCATATTTTTACACCACCTGTATTATTAGCATAAATGTAAAGACTATTTCAGATTTCTGTTGTTGAACTCTGAAAAATCTTAAGTTGCTGTTTTGGCACCAAATTCTCTCCTGTAAACTGCCCTTTAAATGCATGGGAATGTTAAATCGGTTGAAATAAAAATTAGGTGGACAATAGACAAGTTGATATATTGACAACATAGTACATTTATCACTTTTATAAAGATATTAAGGCTAAAAAGCATTTTTCTAGCATTTCCGACAGTACTTTAGTACAAGCAGCCGCACATACACATACACATGCATGAACGTCGTCATATGAGTGAAATATTCTCAAGCACGACGTAAAATCCAATTTCACCTCACCTCTTGTCGCTGTGAACAGTAATAAACCTTCATCCACTGGAGACTCGCACGTAGCAATAAACACGAGTCGGTAAGTGAGTGGGGTTTTACAGCTTTTTTCGCAATATTCCAGTAACGTAAGGAAGGCGAACGCAGAAATGAGTTGCACACATTATACCCATGTGAGGAATCGAATACGTGTCTTCTTCGTGACAGGCGAACGCTTTAACTAACAGGCTGACTAAATGTTTTAAACATGTACAGATTTGCCCTATGTTACCCATCTGGAATTAAAGTTACATGCGACTGCCTTCGTGGTGCAGTGGTTAGAGCGTTCGCACGGAGAGCGGAAGGTCATGGGTTCGATCCCCGACCGCGTCATACCAAAAGACGTTAAAATATGGGACTTGTTGGTCCCTGCCTGTAGCTCGGCATTAATGGGTACAACAAGGACTGGTCGGCTCGGAATCAGTATAATGTGTCTGAGGGGGGTATTCATGCTTCACTGCGGCATGGTATCTCAGTGAGCTAGCACTATAAAACCAGCTTAAGTCTGGGCTAGTACAAGCAGCCGCACATACACATACACACATACACACACACGCATGCACGTCGTCATATGAGCGAAATATTCTCAAGCACGACGTTAAACCCAATTTCACCTCGCCTGAAGTTACATGCCTAACCAAAAAACAAAGCAACAAAACCCGACAGCAACAAACTCGTTGAATCATACGTAAAATATTAACGAATTGGCCCCTGCAACACATGATCCGTCAGTTTGAAATCAGCATTGACATGAGTAACTGAACACATCCCACAACACCTCTACCCTCATCAGTAATCAACAGACCAGCGAAGATCCGGGTTAGAAATGATCTTCAGTAAACCATGCTTGTAAGAGGCGACTAACGGGATCGGGTGGTCAGGCTCGCTGACTTAGTTGACACATGTCATCCATCGCCAATTGTTTAGGTCCATGCTCATGCTGTTGATCACTGGATTGTGTGGTCCAGACTCGATTATTTAGAGACTGCCGCCATATAGCCGGAATATCGCTGAGTGCGGCGTAAAACTAAACTAACTCAGTAATAATCAAATGTAGCTAGTATTTTCTTTGATATGGTCATAGTCAACAGATGTAGCAAAGAACACAATCATCATCATATTTCCATAGTCAACAAATGTAGCAAGAACACTATCATCTTGATATGGCCAAAGGAAAACAAATGTAGCAAGACCACAATCATCATGATATGGTCACCAGTCAACAACTGTAGCAAAGAACACCATCGTCATGATATGGCCATAGTCAACAAATGTAGCGAGAACACACCGTCACGGTATGGTCATAGATCAACAAATGTAGCAAGAACACTATCATCTTGATATGGCCAAGGAAACAAATGTAGCAAAGAACACAATCGTCATGATATGGCCATGATCAACAAATGTAGCAAGAACACTTCTATCATGTTCATCTTGATATGGCCATAGTCAACAAATGTAGCAAGAACACAATCGTCACGGTATGGTCATAGTCAACAAATGTAGCAAGAACACTATCATCTTGATATGGCCAAAGGAAACAAATGTAGCAAGAACACAATCGTCATGATATGGTCATAGTCAACAACTGTAGCAAGAACACAATCGTCACGGTATGGTCATAGTCAACAAATGTAGCAAGAACACTATCATCTTGATATGGCCAAAGGAAACAAATGTAGCAAGACCACAATCATCATGATATGGTCATAGTCAACAACTGTAGCAGTAGAACACAATCATCATGATTTGGCCATAGACAACAAATGTAGCAAGAACAACACAATCATCATCATATACGGCCCATAGTCAACAAATGTAGCAAGAACACTATCATTCTTGATATGGCCAAAGGAAACAAATGTAGCAAGACCACAATCATCATGATATGGTCATAGTCAGCAAATGTAGCAAGACCACAATCATCTTGATATGGCCAAAGGAAACAACTGTAGCAAGACCACAATCGTCACGGTATGGTCATAGTCAACAAATGTAGCAGGAACACAATCATCATGATTTGGCCATAGACAACAAATGTAGCAAGAACACAATCATCATGATTTGGCCATAGACAACAAATGTAGCAAGAACACGAGTATGATGATGATATGGCCATAGTCAATTCGGGAACTGAATTGGTATACTCTGTTAGCCGTGATCGTACACCATTGATGTCTACTACTGTGAAGGGACCCATCAAAAGCAAATCCCCACGCCACTTTGTGGTAAATTTCGATTAAATTGAATTGGGTGATCAAACACGATTTCACTATCCTAATGATATGCATATGGCCATATTCAACAAATGTAAAGAGAACACGAGTACCCTCATCCATATGGACATTATGAACCACTATAGCAACACTGGTATCATCTGTATCATCATGGTATGGGCATGATATAGTATAAATATGTAGCAGGAGGAGACTAGTATAAATATGTCTCATGATATGGGCATAGTATAAATATGTAGCAAGGAGACTAGTATTCTCATGATATGGGCATAGTATAAAATGTATGTAGCAAGGAGACTAGTATTCTCATGATATGGCCATAGGAGACTAGTATCCCATGATATGGGCATAAGATTGTAGCAAGGAGACTAGTATTCTCATGATATGGCCATAGTATAAATATGTAGCAAAGGAGACTAGCAAGGAGACTAGTATTCTCATGATATGGGCCATAGTATAAATATGTAGCAAGGAGACTAGTATTCTCATGATATGGCTATAGTATATATAATATGTAGCAAGGAGACTAGTATTCTCATGATATGGGCATAGTATAAATATGTAGCAAGGAGACTAGTATTCTCATGATATGGGCATAGTATAAATATGTAGCTAGGAGACTAGTATTCTCATGATATGGGCATAGTATAAATATGTAGCAAGGAGACTAGTATTCTCATGATATGGCCATAGTATAAATATGTAGCAAGGAGACTAGTATTCTCATGATATGGCTATAGTATAAATATGTAGCAAGGAGACTAGTATTCTCATGATATGGGCATAGTATAAATATGTAGCAAGGAGACTAGTATTCTCATGATATGGGCATAGTATAAATATGTAGCAAGGAGACTAGTATTCTCATGATATGGGCATAGTATAAGGAGTAGTATTCTCACATGTGGCAAGGAGACTAGATATTCTCATGATATGGGCATAGTATAAATATGTAGCTAGGAGACTAGTATTCTCATGATATGGGCAATAGTATATTCTATAAATATGTAGACAAGGAGATGTACGCTAGTATTCTATTCTCATGACATGGCCATATTCCTATGTATAAATATGTAGCAAGGAGACTAGTATTCTCATGATATGGGCATAGTATAAATATGTAGCAAGGAGACTAGTATTCTCATGATATGGGCATAGTATAAATATGTAGCAAGGAGACTAGTATTCTCATGATATGGCCATAGTATAAATATGTAGCAAGGAGACTAGTATTCTCATGATATGGGCATAGTATAAATATGTAGCAAGGAGACTAGTATTCTCATGATATGGGCATAGTATAAATATGTAGCAAGGAGACTAGTATTCTCATGATATGGCCATAGTATAAATATGTAGCAAAGGAGACTAGTATTCTCATGATATGGCCATAGTATAAATATGTAGCAAGGAGACTAGTATTCTCATGATATGGGCATAGTATAAATATGTAGCAAGGAGACTAGTATTCTCATGATATGGGCATAGTATAAATATGTAGCAAGGAGACTAGTATTCTCATGATATGGCCATAGTATAAATATGTAGCAAGGAGACTAGTATTCTCATGATATGGGCATAGTATAAATATGTAGCAAGGAGACTAGTATTCTCATGATATGGGCATAGTATAAATATGTAGCAAGGAGACTAGTATTCTCATGATATGGCCATAGTATAAATATGTAGCAAGGAGACTAGTATTCTCATGATATGGGCATAGTATAAATATGTAGCAAGGAGACTAGTATTCTCATGATATGGCCATAGTATAAATATGTAGCTAGGAGACTAGTATTCTCATGATATGGCCATAGTATAAATATGTAGCAAGAAGACTAGTATTCTCATGATATGGCCATATTTTTAATGACATGGGCATCATCCACATCTCACACAACAGCCCTTCCCTTAATGACATGGGCATAATCCACATCTCACACAACACCCCTCCCCTTAATGACATGGGCATAATCCACATCTCACACAACACCCCTTTCCTTAATGACATGGGCATAACCCACAAACGCAGCAACTGCACTATCCTCATTGATACGAAATACTGGTAACACCACTTAGTTAACTTTTTACAAGAAATAACACAAAACTCATCACGACGTTTTACAACATGCAAAGGAACACTTAACACTACAAGTAAAAACATTTCATTCCTCATCGGCATATATAGGCTAATAGTAGTATACATTACTATACGACAACACGATTGTATCATGTACTTGTCCATGTACTTCAGACAGTGTGACTACGGTAATCTGACCTCACTTTTTAGGAGACACTTTTCAAAAGAAGTTGGCACAATTCTCATTGAAGAGACAACCCACAAACTGTTTGGGGAATATAACCCGTAATCCTAACAGAACAACCTGTAACTAACAGATCATCTATGTCGAAACAGTTATGGGCCTTTTTACCAATGTCAGTTGTCATTTAATCATTGATTTTCAAAGGAAAGAGAATTATAAGATACATTTTGAACAATATGTTATGTAAATGCATAAATGGTATTTTATAAGTGGTAGTTTAAAATAACAACTGCGATTGTTAGTGGCGGTATCCTCAAGGAAGTGCGGCGTAAATCTAAACTCACTCACTCACTCCAAAACATTCGAAGTACATTTTAATCTACCACATTTTAATCGTGGTATTATTGTCATTTTAATTTGTGGCTAAATTTGCCTACAATCGCCAACGACTGAAGGGATGATATAAATCCAAATAGGGCCCATGTAGGTAGCAAATGCACTGTAAATCCCAATGGTCCCTAGTATGGTGATTAACTTTTATTTGTTGGCGATCTATAGCCTGTTTTTATATTGTATCGTCTTCCATAGTTAAACTGTTTTAGATTTAATTATGGTCCGTTTGGCTCAAAATCGGACCGATGAATTGCAGTTTAACTCGAAAACTACTGAACATATTATACTCAATGAAACACTAATCATAATCAAAACACCAGACCAACTGTGTGATTTTTTTTGCAGAATTTATGTCCTCAAAAAAAATAAGTTGTTTAACAAACTATCGTTAAAAGTTTGACCAAGGTCACTATTTGTTACGAGGGCGGGCAGCAAAGAGAGGGACAACCAGAGGCGTGTTCAGAACCGCGAGCGCTCGCATCGGCCCTGAACGGACGCGAGCGCTTGATTACAATAAGCCATTCGTGACCAACTCGTGTTGTTCCGGGACAAGCCGAATAGCTTCTTTATTATATTCTTAAGGGTGAAATACTGTAAATATTGGTGAAAATAAAAATGGTATTGTCATTTTCACTGAGTAGAATATCACTTTTGCCTGGAACTACGAAACGCGAACTACGAAATCGATGTCTCGATCATTTATAAACAATGATCAAAATATAATAAATAGAATATTTTGTTAATGTTGTCAATGGTTACGCAACTCGTGAACATATCAACTTTATCAGACCACTCGATGACATATACATGTTATTTGACAACATTAACAAAATATTCTCCATGTCTTCTTTTTGGAGGTTACGGAAAGGGGCGAGTGGTGACGAATGACATTAAACATGATCGTCATCTTGGTTCGCTTGGCGAGGCAGCTGTGAGAATGGTTCGCGTGCGCGCGCGGGCGCTCGAGCGGGCACAGGCATTCAGGATCGAGCGCTCCCTCGCGTTCGCGGGCACTCGCGGTTCTGAACACGCCTCAGGTGTACGTGAAGCACGTGCCGACAAAGTTATCGAATCATTTACCTGTGCTGTGCTGTCTCCATCCTTTCTCGCGCACCTGGCTGTTCCTCTTTTTGCACCCCTCCCTCGTAACAAATAGTGACCTGTGTCAAAATTTTAATGATAGTTTGTTAAACAACTTTTTTTTGTATTCTTAGGACATAAATTGTGCAAAAGAATCACAGAGTTGGTCTGATGTTTCATCTAGCATTATATGTTTAGTAGTTTTCGAGTTAGATTGCAATTCATCGGTTTTGAGCCAAACGGACTATAATAATAATAATAATAATAATGCATATTTATGTGTGCGCCCAATCCACCTCGACAGACATGCTCAAGGCGCTACAGAGTCAAGTATGTACATATGTACAGAAGAAAGTACAGAAGTAATACTGGGGCACATTAAGGGAGATACTATACTATAATAGCTATACTAGTTTTAAATTTATACCTGTGATAGTCTAGTTGTTTTACTGTCCTTCGTTAACAGTTGTTTATAATTTAATTTTTGTTATGATAAATCTGTAAATTGATTAGCTCACACACCTTGTCAAAATCTATAAATTGATTTAGTCACCATATCACATATTGGGCAATGAAATATTGCAGATATGACTTCAAATCTTCACACTTGATCGCGTTTTCGCACACTGCTGTTACCATGGCTATTTCAGTATAGATCTATTGTTGCCAATGACTGTAGCTGAGATTGTATGTAGTCATTGAAGACATATGTTGTATCACAGATACACTGCAAAAGGCCGACGTGGAATTATAACATGTTGTATGTTTGTTCTGCATAAATTCAACACCTGTTTCTAAGGATGACAGAGTGAGTATTGTTTAAGTCCGCATCAGTAGTCGTGCAGTTTTTAGCGGCTGTTGTTCCGCAGAAATAATGTTTCCAAATTTTAATGAGTAAAATGAAGACTGGTATTCCGTTATCTAGAAAATTGTTCTCTTTGTTGGTGAAATGTCACACAACTAAATCCTATTAAGTTCATTTAACAATGGTTAAAATAATATTTGCATTGTATACTGATGAACAGGTACTTATGGTATTAAAGAACTGTTGGTTACAATGAATGTGGAAAGGCATCGATAATGCGATAATCGATAACACGTGCGTGTGTCTTCACTGTACGATGTGCTAGTGTGATATCTTATTTGGCATTATCTTCCGCAATTATCCACTGGGTAGTGGAAATAGTGAAAGGAGAGGAGGTGTCTGCACAAGGTGTTAAAGCATTGGTATGTCGCCAGACCTCCAGGTAAGCGGCATATTTGCTTAAAATAGGGAACACAATTTGAAAACAAGCATAGCCCGTTTCACTTTGATCTACTTGCGCACAGATACTAATGAATGACTTGAATAACTGAAGACTATTAATACCTACTGGTAATGCTTTTATAGCAGGTTGGGAATGCAAGTTTTTTTATCAGCCAACGATAAATAGTACACATCAAACATCGTTTGCATATGACCAAAGTGATTCTGAAACAAAATGGACCCCAAGTATTTTTTCCTTGCCGTTAAGGCCGAAGGAAATGTGATCTAGTGTTCAATCCTCTGGTTAGGCTGATGACGTGTCATTGCACATGCCCTTGTTCGTATTAAGCAATATACATATATCAGCGTCGCCAGTGCTATCCAACATGTTGCTATTTGTAGAGTGTTACATTCTGTCACCTGTACATTTAGGAGATAAACGTATTGTGTTTGGAAATTAGATGAATGTTAGACCGAATTGATAGTCTCTAAATTTCATTGGAAGCCGAACGCGTTTATCTCCATTCTACCATTACCGATTTAAAATCGAACTTCTTCGTTCCGCGGAAGACACTGCGTAATCCGGCATGGGACGAGAGGCGAATTGAACTCGTCTGTGAAGGGTGAGTGGTAGGTGAGTTGTAGGTGCCGTTCGTTTGTTTTAGCATTGCCACATAAATAAAATGCTGTCCAAAGTAAACAAACTACTGTTTTAGCCGAGAGCCGCGATGCGGTCCTATACAGTCAAGACATGACCCTGCATCACGGCCGAGAACACCACCTTCATAAATCCTATTCAGATTCTAGTGGCCGATTACCCCTCGTATTTTCTTGAGATTTTTTAGATATATTTCCTGTGGGTTTTTGACTGAAAAGTCGATACCGATGTACTCCCAGATAATTTCCCTATACATATACGTAACTGTCATATTTTGGTGATCATACATTTAGATATTAATGGGCCTGAAACCCGTTGAGGTCTTGTTTTAACGATTGCGCCAAATTTCTATAGTCCGTATCGGAGGACATTCTTCATTAGCGGTACGCAATACTCACTCACGCCTCCCGTTTCGCGCGCTCGTGATTTGGGTGAATCACACTTAATGTATATTAAATTTATCTGCTTTTATGTCATAATTTACAGATTTTCCTTGCAGAGAGGATTCCATTCATATCTCTACAAAATATAATATATATATAATATATATAATTTACAACGTAGTGCAAAGGACACGTACACTATAGTATGGTTATGTAAAACAAGGTCACAAATTTGTCGTATTCACAGACTGTATGAGATATATTTTTCTGAATGATATAGATTTCAGGAGGTATGTTTTAGTTCGGTAGTATTATGGAGATAATTTTTTGTGTAGACGTAATGTTTGTTGCAAGGTATATTAAATTCACATGTGATTACATTTTTCTTTAAATCCAAGAAATGATGTGATTCTATTTTACTTTTAGTTTAGTACCGGGTTTATTTCCTGTTTATTTTATAAGGTTATGGCTCTATAGTTTTACCTGTGTACATTCAAATAACAAACAAATGATATTTTCAGTTTCAGCATTGCACAAAGAATATAGAGAATATGCTTCAATTTTATATTTGAACATGTTTTTATCTGTTGTCAGCATTCTATGAATAATATAGTGTTGGAATTAATTATCTGAACTTTGTCTTTTTCGTTGTTCTTGACGGTAAATAGTTTTCCATCCAATTATATTTTGATATTTCTGTATAAATGTCAGTTTGCCATTGTTATTGACTACTTTTTCCTTTAAGGCAATATCCTTTAAACAGCAGCATAGATTAATCTGCATACTTTTCCCTCCATGTATAAAGTTCTGAGGTTACATGGATCGAATAGTTCTTCCAATATGCTATCAAATGATACAGATTATTTCCATATATTTTTTTATAGATTTGGTAAGATCTGCATGTTCTCAAAGAAATATAATTTAAAGAATATATTAGTACAACAGAATGATTTACTTTAGGAAAGTTACTAATATATGTTTAAATGTATATAAACACATATTTATTAGGAATTATCATGGTTATGAAATTTGTATTATGTCTTTTTATTGACAATGGTGTTTAATGATTCACTAGGTGTGCGTTTGTCACAAACGTTTAACGATATACTCGGTTTCTTTTTATAATATACACGGCGTAATCACTATATATTGCCAATAATCCCATGACATGATATTAAACTGTTCACTTTATTTCTGCAAGAAGTGTACAAAAAATTAAAAACATGATATGTCCTCCCTTTGCCCAATCGCAAGCATCCCTCTGATAGTTCCGTACCAAAGGGGTATTTTTAAGTTCACCTTTCTTGTAATTTGTTTCCAGAGTCGTAACTCAAAAACCGTTCAATATTTTTCAAGAAGAAGAAGATGATTTGACAGCTACTTAAAGTCCAACTTGATTTTTTAGACTAAGTCTGAATCGTTTCCATGGAAACCGGTAAAATAAAAATGCCAAATATCTGCAAATAGCAAAAGGCACAACTTTAGGATCTGTTTGATATATCTACCAAGTTTTGTTGAAAAATATCGAACGGTGTTGAGTTATGCTCCGGAAACAAAATGATTACGGACGACGGACGAGGCGACGACTATATCCCACCGCATTATATTCCGGTGGTATAAAAATGCATATACATGTATCTACAAAACAGATCAATCAAACTTTATCGATCAGATCAATTTCTTTTATAAAATCAATAATTAAATGAAAGTTAACATTATTAAAAAAGATCTTTAACCGTTTTGGCACGGAAATATTTATCCTTTGTGATGGAAAAATAACAGTCAAGCAGGACATGTTTGACTGCGATTCTTTCATCACGAGGGGCACAAATGCGGAGGATCCTCACCTTTTCGTAAATATTCATGCGTATATCTTGTGTGGCCAATATGACCTCTTCGCATAATAACCTCGTCAACCGATAGTTGGTTTTATTGAATGTAATTTATTGATACCTACGTCAGTGCACATGTCCAACTTATTCTGCCACAATGTGTGAAGCCCATTTCTGGTGTCCCCCCGCCGTGATATTGCTGGAATATTGCTAAAAGTGGCGTAAAACAATACTCACTCACTTCTTCTCCATCAGATTACGAATATAAGATCTAATGATAGCTAAAAAAACAGACATTTGATACTATGATAAACCGAGATTTTTATACCTTGAACGGAAATTAGGTGAGATATATACTAAACAACATACAGATGTCATCTTTCTCCGGCGTTGCCAAATATTCACAACATACAACAAATGGGGTGTCGTATTTTCAGAAATGTCATTACATTTGAAAATAAGGCTCGATCTCTGTTAATGATGCATCGTTAGTCAAAATACATCTACATAATCAAGAGAGTTTGGGAATCCAACAACTAATTTCTAGGTAGATAGGATCACCATTTAGCTATTACCTCCTTTCTCATGTGCGATTTCCTAATTCATTATAATTTGTGAACCAAAACGCATCCGGTTACAATGTGGATTTTTGCATTGAAACAGATTGGATCATCGTGTATCAGGGCTCGATTTAGTGTTTTGTTACTTGCACTGGTGCAACCCAATATTACAAAGTGCAAACTAGTTATGAGTCTTACTTGCACAAGGGGCAAATCAACTTTTGAGAAAGAAACCAACAATAAATCTAACATTATAATCATATATATATATATGTCAGCCTATTTTTCTTCTAAACTTTGAATAGCTATGGCACTGAAATGTTGCTATTCATATACACGTTTCGGCTATTACAACTCTTGTAAACAGGGATCAGGTGTATATGGAAATATGTTTATGTGCACCGAAACCTCTGACGTTTTAACACACTGGAATTTGGCAGGTGCAATTAGGTTTTTATCTTAGGTTGCATCTGGTGCAAGTAGGTTAACCTCTCTTAAATCGATCCCTGCTGTATATATGTGTGTGTGTGTGCGTGCATGCATGCGTGTGTCCTCTCTGTCGTCGCTTGACCTCAGAGGAAAATCAACTTTCGTCAAGCCATTTTTCACATTGAACGTAGAAAGTTATACATAAGCATACAAATCCATTTCATATATTGTTATGTCGTTCAGATATCACGCAGTATTTTATTCGCGCAAAGTTTCATTAAAGGTGCCAAATAAAGAAATCATCGCGCTGTAAACGGAGACATTTACTGCTTTTCAATGCAGTAAATTGCGGACAACCTTTAACAAAGTCTACTTTCCAAACCGTCTGTGTATTGGTTTCTTCAAATTTACATCATCGGATAGGAATTTAAATACTCTACATTTCTGTGTTATCGCCGTAGCTAGAAGCAGTGCATCACTAACGCAATTGTTGCTCAACGTTCATTTTTCAGAACTTCAGAGAAAATAAACCTCTGCTTCCAGGGGGTTAAGTGTCCTGTGCACTACGTTGTACATTAATAAATCTGCTAGATCCCATGGACATATCTTTTTGTAGAGATATGAATGGAATCCTCTCTGCAAGGAAAATCTGTAAATTATGACAAAAAGCAGATAAATATAATATACATTAAGTGTGATTCACCCAAATCACGAGCGCGCGAAACGGGAGGCGAGAGAGAGTATTGCCTACCGCTAATGAAGAATGTCCTCCGATACGGACTATAGAAATTTGGCGCATGCGCACAACATGTCAACATGTTAGCTCGCTATCGTTGAAACAAGAACTCAACGGGTTTCAGGCCCATTAATATCTAAATGTATGATCACCAAAATATGACAGTTACGTATATGTATAGGGAAATTATCTGGGAGTACATCGATATCGACTTTTCAGTAAAAACCCACAGGAAATATATTTAAAAAATCTCAAGAAAATACGAGGGTAATCGGCCACTAGAATCTGAATAGGATTTATGAAGGTGGTGTTCTCGGCCGTGATGCAGGGTCATGTCTTGACTGTATAGGACCGCATCGCGGCTCTCGGCTACCCAAGAACATCATGTATTTGAGTTTAAATATTTTTATAATACAAGGTAATGTGATAGTGAGGTTCACTTATAATTGTGGACGAGAAATCATATAAATTATGTATTTTAGAGTTTAATAAATGTTTTATACAGAATTTCTATCACCTCTGTTGTGTTGATATTGAAAAGCCATGTTGGAGGCCAAGCTGAAGCAAAGTGGCAGTGTTGTAAACGATGCGCAGTGAAGCCGGTCATGAAATCAGACGCATTTTCAATCCAGGATTGATGGTGTCTAATTACTATGATTGTCCAAATCAGGATTCGGAAGTATCACGTACTCATAGAAGATTATTACATGTTGCTATCTGTACAGTGTTGCATTCTGTCACCTGTTCATTGTCATATGTTGTTATCTGTAGAGAGTGTTCACATTCTGTTACCTGTAAAGTGTCATATGTATTTATTTATCATAGAGTGTTACCTTCTGTCACCTGTACATTGTTACATGTTGGG